>NC_084551.2:12600000-12900000 GCF_033978685.3 Nerophis lumbriciformis | reverse complement strand
CCCTGCCCAGTCCTTTGAAGATAAGATGGTGATACAGAGTCCCTTTTGGTACGTTGCTAACTGATGGTCTTTGTGTGACACGCATGCCTCTCTCCACTGGAGCCTACAGCTAAAACACCTATGGTGTTTACTGAAACGAATTGGCTGTATGGCCTTAGGTCAAATTAGATTAGGAAAGGGTGGCCAAATCTTAGGTCTTCTGTTTACGAGATTTCATTATTTTCCTCACTATTTTATACTGATATTGTTGACTTGAACCGTGCCTGATATGGATAGATTTTAGTATATGAATAAATTCTTGAACATTTATTTTTACCATGTATGCGTTCACTTCAAATTGTTATGTTTACCTTCCAACTCAAGTGTCATATTACAGCTGCTGATTAGTCTGCTTTCTACATTATTTCTCTTATGCATTCATTTATTTTACAGCACCCTCAGGGAAATTCCCCCGCTTCTGCCTCTGCACAGCAGCATTTCAGAAGAGCAACTGTCAAAATATTCAGACGACTTTGTAAAATGATGAACTCAACAATTCCTCTACTTTTTTCTATCCTTTGTGGCTTTTGGGTTAAGATGTCTGCATCAAATCTAGTGATTGTGCGGCGTTGTGGCAGCTCGGAAAGCCAAGTCGGGGTCCAGCCACACATCATCTTTCCATAGACAATGTGAATCTCTGTGGCTCATCAGGGATGGGGCGTTGATTGCTTTTTGATTCCCCTCCAACATGGAAGAGGTCCTGCATACATCAGCTAATTAGAATGTACTTGTAGTGTGTGACAGTCCCTACACTTTTCATCAGATACTCAGCCCAAGTGCTCCTACCACAAGGCTTTGTGAGATGCCTGACAGTACTGCGCACAGCAGGGCTAGTTGTGTGTGTGTGTGTGTGTGTGTGTGTGTGTGTGTGTGTGTGTGTGTGTGTGTGTGTGTGTCTGTGTGTGTGAGTGTGTGTGTGTGTCTGTGTGTGTTAGAGGGGAGGAAAAAATGTTGGGTAAAATTGTAAATCACAGAAAATGTAAAGTTAATAGGTTAGAATAACATACACAGATAATGCAACAATAACACACCTTTTATTACTTCCTGCAAATGTGAAAACAAAAGCTAATGGGATTGTTTTTGATTGCTTTTTTTGTCCGTTGGTTTGTGCATAGGATTATACGCAAACACTACACACTATAGGGATGCAACGATTCGTCAACAAAAATCAATGATGGCAATGATAGTCAGAGATGTCATAGCTCAAACGAACATGTGCGAGTCAGTGCGACTGGTGACCAACAAGCAACAGAAAGATTAAAATGGTTGCGGCCACTGACGATGACACCGCAAGCAAAATATCGAAGGTATACATTTTAAAAGGTGCTTTTATGCAACTTTCTCACAGTAACATTTTTCACAACAAGAACACCACCGGCTAGTTTATGCTAACATAGGTGTTTTAACAGAACACATTTGTTTGACAATTTTCTATATTTTTCACAATTACAAAGTTTGTGTAGTAACATTTTTTACAGGCCCGAATAAAATGATTGGTGTTTACGGCTGACACTCACCCGGTCTACACATACAAAAACAGCCCAAAGGAAGCAACAAACAATTTTCAGTCTTGTTGTTGTTATGGTAGAATGTACATTCAATGACAGCTAGAGCGAGCTATCCAAATTACTATTATTAGTTAACAACACCTAAAGGTAATGCGCTTGCATGTGTTACGTACGTAGGTAATTACATCATCACGTAGGAGAGTTGGCGCCCTCTAGGCATCTGTGTAAATGTTGTAAACAGCCCCATTAAGTTAAACACGTCATAGTCACGAATAACTTGCTCAATTTGCAAAGCATACCTTACTTTTCTTGGCAGTACGTCCGTGATGTTGAAACAATTAAAGAGGAGTCATGTCAGACTGTGTATCTGGAAGATGCATTGTCCGACTCTTCTCTGTAATATAGTTAGAGAGTTTTGTTAGATTGGGTTTGTTTTTGTTTTATCAGCACTTTGCCTGTCTTGCTTTTAAAAAAACTGTTGGAAAAAAGTTCAATAGTTTTATTTTTGTAGCAGCACATTTCTTAAATACACATGTCTGTATTAAGTTGTCATTTTTTATGTTAGTCAGCACATACCTGAAAACATCTTAAAACTGAATTTAAAAGCAGATGGCTAAATTAGAGCCAGTGAAAAGTTGCACACTTCATAATCCGATTAGGCAACTAATCGTTAAATAGTCGATTTGTTGCCTATCAAAATCTTTAATTGCAGCCCTAGTACACACTGCACTAGACATGTCCTCAAAACTGTGTGGAGGTGTAGTAATGTGTACCTATGTAGAACCCATTACATTTTTGTGCAAAAATAATTATATATAATTTATGGAATCCCCACAGCCCAAATGTAACTGTTGTGGAGCAATCGCATTACAGTTGGCACCTGTAAGGAAAACACTTGTTTAATTCTGATAAATACTATCACTCAGTTTTGCTTTTTCTTCACTATGCCTGGGCTGATAACAATGTTTTCTTGATGATAGATTTACCTACATATTATTGCCAATAAATGATATTATTGTCATTATTTATTTGGACCAAATTAACCATTGATGATGATGATTAATACATAATAATAATGCATGTATATCAAACTTGTATTTCTCATATATTTTAACACCTCCCAAAGTAAATAAAACAAAGAAATAACAATGATATATAGTTTGTCTGTCAGCAAAATTTAGCACTTGAATAAAAATTACAACCAAAAGCAATAAAAAATGTTAAGGTGCTGGTGGTGGTCAAATATACACAACCAAAACAATAAATAATGTGGCTAAATAAAGTGTTGGCAAACAAAATTGTACTTCAATATTGAACATGTAGGCAGAGGTAGAATTGTACATTACCTTACTAACAATCAAGTTTGAATATTTTTTTAACTAAAGTTAACTAAACGGCGATTTATCAGCGCTCTAAAACTTACCGACTTAATTTTTATTTTGGTTTAGGGGTCATTTAAGCAAGGCATATTAGTTACTATTGTACAAGCACATGCACTGAACCGTGGAAGGTACTGGATCGTCTCTATATATTTCATAACAGCATCCTATTACACCCCGATGGCTTGTGGAAAAAACAATACACTGTGGTCTGGTCCCTATCCCCAAGCAGCACAGAATAAAGTGGAGGACGTGGTAGTAGAACAGACATCCAACCGCTTTTTCTGCAGGTAATCTTGACTTAGATCTTAATTCCAATAAAGTGTTTTTTTTTTTTTCTAAGCACAAGCCAGATCTGAGCAGGAACACTCCACCCTGTATTTCTGTGGTCATACTTTATTGAATATCATTTCAGATAAGCTCTGTAATCCTTTGGGGGCGAAGTGATGTATATTGACCAGCTCAATGTCTGTGATACAGTGCATGTCTCAGATGTGGGAATGGTAAATAATGATTTGTGTCAAAGCTCCAATCATGTATAGGGAGAACAGCTCTTTTTTGTTGTCAGTTAACATTGTCAGACACAATGTACAGTGTATGATAAAAAATAATTTTACAAATATTTATTATTGTTCTTAATATTTTACCTACCTGATTGTGTGCAGTACACATTATAAATGTTTTTTTTTTTATATATATATAGATACTGTAGATATGAGTGAAGTCTTGTCGTCTGTGCTGTCAAGCAGTGAGGCGGGTCACTCAGGTCAATACCACACTGTAACAGTCTCACCTCTCATGAGCTGCCTCCACATGGTTCATTTCATCAGGGTTTCCTTTATCTTGACCGACCAGGCCCATGACCCCCAGAGCACTGATAGTCCAATAAGGTTTCAGGAGAGCATCATTGTAAAGCCTGAAACAGAGCTTAACTGGTTATAAGTTCTCGCAGTTAGGTTTGAGTCAATGTACCTGTAATTGCCTGTGACTATTCTCATTCATCCAGGTGATTGTATTCTCAGGGGTTTGAATGGGTTGCAACTGAACCGTTCAGATTGTCTTCGAAGACATCTGCCTCTCAATTGGGCTGAAATATGACATGCAAATACCAAACTATAGAATATGCAGAAGCTGCATTTGATCAAACTAGGGATGTCCTGATCCGATATTTGGATCGGATCGGCTGCCGATATTTACCAAAAATTGCGTATCGGCAAGGCATGGGAAAATGCCGATCCAGATCCAGTTTAAAAAAAAACTGTCAAAAAAAAAGTCTCAATCAAAACACATAGAATCATCATACTGCTGTGATTATATGCATCAAGTGTTCATTCAAGGCTAAGACAAAATATCGAGATATATATTGTGTATCTCAATATGGCCTTAAAATATCGCAATATTAAAAAAAGGCCATATCGCCCAGCCCTAGTTCAATGATGCCATTTCTGTTTGTCATGTATAATTTTGTCTATTTTGTGTTTATCCTTGAATAAACAGGTCAGTTCCTTGTTACCAACCATTGTGTATTATTCAAACTCTCCTAATTCAGCTGGCTAGTTGTTATCAAGAGTACTAAAACCCTTTTCAACATGATTCTGACAACTAAGTAGGCTAAATAACTTTAAACTTTAATACATGCTCGGTTAGGCCAGTATTGGTCAGTATCGGTATCAGTCTGTATCGGTATCGGATCGGAAATGCTAAAACAATATCGGTATCGGATCGGAAGTGCAAAAACCTGGATCGGGACATCCCTAGATCAAACATATCAAATCCCAGTAAGAAATAACCTATTATTAATGGAACTGTGTAAATGTGTCAAGGCATTATTTACTTTCCTGCATCAAAAAAGAGAAACAAATGCTGTGGTTTGCCTGAAAAGTTCAATTTGAAAAGAATCATCACAAGTTCTTATGCGTGGAAAGCAGCTTCTGTCCTGCCGAGCTGGTGACTGCCATCTGACTGCTGTTTGAAGTCAGCACAAGTTGACAATATTTGCTTTTCACCAATTCCCGCCCACTGCGTCTCTCTGCTCCGTTTGAAAGTGCGACCTGTGTGGAGTCTCTATCAGCACGCTGCCTGGAAGAAATGGCTCAAATTGGACGTTTGGTTTGTTGGTGCATTGACAATGTGGCTGTTGGAAGTGACGTTTTGCAGTCATGGTTGTGATGGGGTAAATGTGACTGACAGGTGTAGGAGGGGGAGTGGACAGGCAGAATGGAGGTTGCGGGGAGCCAGATTAGGCCATTAGGAAATGGCAGATACCTTCAATTCCAAAATTGCTTCTCTTTAAAGCACCTCTCTGAGGGCAGTTTTACTCAACACCTTGACTGGCAATACAGGAGAAGACACGTAAGACATAGGTAAAGATAGATAGATGAGTAAATAAATGACAAGCAGCTAAACAATTCAATAGTAATACTTAAGAGTGCTTTGTTACCTTCTACCTGACCACACATTAGGGGAATAACAGAATCAATACAGCGGGTCATGAAAAAACACAAAGTAAACACAACAGTTAAACCAGGTAGACTTGACAGGTCTACCTGGTTGGCCACGCCTATAAGAACAGCTGATAGGCAACACGTCACAGTGGTCAGGTGACCCTTCTGAAGAAGACTGCATCTGACAGTCGAAACATGTCAGTTAAAAATTCCATCTAATATACCGAAAATATTGTCTGATTACAAGAAAATTTGAAAAGTGTGTTAAGTTACTTTTCTTTTAGTTCACCTATTTAATTTTGACACATAATTAAATTGTTATTAATCTATTTAATCACTAATGCTGTACTTCTCATCTTGTTCAAAGTCAGGAGTGAGCTAGAGTCGACCTCAGCCCACTCCAACTGAGAGGTGGGTTACACCATGAACTGGTCTTGCAGTCCATGTTTGGGTCTCAGATATATATATATTTTTATTTTTTTTTCGCAATTAATTGCAGTCAGTTACTTGCGAGCATCATTTAAATTAACTTTAAAAATGACCCCAAATATTTTCAAACAATTAAAATGTTATTGTCAGAATGTCATACAGGAACATTTTACAAATGTTTTACAGTACCTTAATGCATGTAATGTGCTTAAAACATAGTTACAGTTTTATCTAAAGTCCCGAATGTTCAATAAACTTAGTACATGATAATAAATATAACGTAAGCGGTTCTAACCAGAATTGTAATGTTTTTCCCCAATATTTATATAAAATATAGTTTAGTACTGTCATTTTCTTTCTTTGCCGATTGGAGAGGATAAATCACACAGTTTTACTATGTTTTGGTAACAAATGTTACCAAATATGGTTACTTGCTCTACAAAGAGATACCGCTAAATAAACAGTCAAGGCCAAAGTCAATACTTGAGATGGTATACATCAAATAGAAAAATAAAGAATCTGAAAAATCAAATACCATTAATTCCACTTTAATTTTAAGGGAAGTACACACCTTAAGTTTAGGATTGACAGATGCACCCCCACCTATTGACATTATATTTTCCTTCAGGGAAGAGTTCATCCTTTTTGCATTTGTACGTAAGGCTGTATTTAAAATGGCATCATCCAGAAAATGTGTATGAAAGCTGGTTCTTTTCTCTGTGTGGAAGTGTGTTTGTGGGTTTGAGGGAAGGCTGGGGGTGTGCTGAGACCCCAGCGTTATCAGCACCAGATGCAGGTTGACTTCAGACTTCCAATGAAAGGTAAAGAAAGAGAGGGAGAAAATTAATGAGAGCCATAAAGCCAGCAGGATAAATAATTAGCCAACTGGTACTTAGATCCGACCCTTCATTTGCGGCTGCAAATAAATCCTCCTTGCAAAGTTAGTTTGTCAAAACTGCCGACGGATGCCGTGTATTTTGTCATGACTGGTTTTTGCATTCCCCCCTCTTTTTGTGATCACCCCTGTCCATTTGTCATTTAAATATAAGTGGCAGGTTTCTCCGTGCTGCCGCCGATAATTGGCCAGAACTGCGCACCTTACAAATGTGCACAATCCAGACAAACAGAAAGATAAAAGAGTTGTTAGTTTACTTATCATCAACTTAATAGTGTTGCTTGTTTACTTCTGGCTGATGTTCCTCAAAGGAGCCTCCAGAAACAGTCATGGCTGTAAAACACTTTTGTACTGACGCTTAACCATGCACACGCATCTCTATTTAGGTCTGAAGTTTGTTGTAATTTCCCTCAACTACTGCTTTCTTATGCCCTCATCAAGATTGAAGTTAATTTATCGTGTATTAGCGCATACAGTGTGCTAGTGTGTGTTGATCTGGAGTGTTTACACAGGCTCACTCCCTGATGATTTTGTATTACTGTTGTCACACTGTACGAAGCACATCCACTTGTATTGTTCTCTTACTCCACCGGTAGATTTGAAAAGAGCTGAGCAATCACCAACAGATTTACATTATCCTCCTGTCTTCGATCGCTATTCATGTGTCTGCGCTAAGTAATCTCCCCCTCTAATCTCATTCAAAGATATAAGTAAACAAGTAATGCTGTAAATGAGAAGAAGAGCACATGAGTGAACAGCTAACAGATTATGGTAATTGATGAAAAGAGGACTATTTTTTACTCAGAAAGTTACATCATAAAACTGATCTCTTTTCTGTTGATATTATGCGTCTGGGTAATAATAAGGTTATTTTTCAACACAGGGGAAATGGTAAGATATAATGTATTTCTCTAAACAAACATTGTTCAGTTCAGTTCAGTTCAGTTTCAGTTTATTCCAAACATGCATACGATACAATGTAATGCATCACACAATTCCAGTTGTTTCATTACAGCACGTCCGAAAAGGAGTAGGAAGAAGCAGAGCTTAGTTAATCCTACCCCTTTTCATACCATAGCAATTTTATCCAATGTCCTTGTTCTCTGTAACAGAACAGTGTAAACAGAACAAAATAACAGAACAGAACAAATAAATAATAAATAAATAATATACCACAGTAAGCATACAAATATTAAATACATAAGTAAAGGGACAAGCGGTAGAAAATGGATTGATGGATAATCTTTGTCTCAATAAAAAAAGAAAATGGAAAAAACGGGTTCAAGATATTCATCATAATTCTTGTTCTGTGTACTTTGTGAACACTTGTAGTTTGAACAGTCTCTTAAACTGAATGATATTGGTGCTTTGTTTCATTTCTTTGGTTAATCCATTCCATAATTTAATTCCACATACTGATATACTAAAGGTTTTAAGTGTGTTGTACGAGCATACAAATGTTTTAAATTAAATTTTCCTCTTAGGTTATATTTCTCCTCTTTTGTTAAGAAGAATTGTTGTACATTCTTGGGTAGCGGGTTATAGTTTGCTTTGTACATCATTTTAGCTGTTATCAAATGCACCAAATCGTTGAATTTCAATAATTGTGATTTAATAAATAAAGGGTTTGTATGTTCTCTATATCCAATATAAAAAAATGTTGTAGTTGAAACTATTATTTAAAATTATTTAAAATGAGGTTATCCCACTTTTGAATTTTGATTAATTGTGATGATAGCAGTTAATTACTTGTTTCCATAACTACATTTAACTTTAAAAAATATTTTGACACAGATGCCATTTAATTGTCAGAATGTCATATGTGATTTAAAAAAAATTAAATCTTGAATGCACATTATTTATTTTGCCTAAATATTAGTAACAGTATAGTAGGAAGTGCACATTTTTAATAAATGTGCTACAACAATATATAATGTCCTAAACCAGAGCACTTCAACAGGGTGTTCGGGCCCTCTAAGGACTACAGTGGGTTGTGAAAATTTTGATTAGACCTTAAGATATTTTTTTATAATCCCCAGAAAATGTTTGTTTTACAAATGTATTTAAATACAGATGAATATTGATCCAACACATTGTAGTGAACATATACATTGAAGCAGAAACCGTCTTTTAGTCAGCAACACACACAACCCTCCAGCAGGGCACCGGTTTATTCCCTTGTCTTTCCAACAAGAAGGACCCACCCCTATCACCGCTGTGCCAATCAAAAGGCTCGGTTTGGTTTCCCGTGATTGGTCGACAGCCCATTCTGTGCTAGAAGCTAGTTTTTGTTTAAGTGTTTGGATTGGAAAAATGGGTCGTTTGGTAACACAACAAAAAAACACAAGCAAAAGAGGAATAAGCCTACTTCCACCTCAGACACTGCATGATATCAAAATACCGTTAGGGCCGCTCGACCAGTTTGATTTAAATCACAATTTTATACAAGATATATACTGTAAATAAGGGGTCCCCGTTGCATCTCCATCAGTTTGAGGGTCCTTGACCTGGAAAACATTGAAGACCACTCATACTATCCATAAACACAACTCAGAGTGCACTTATATCTGCATTTACTCGTCCTTTAACCAAGTTGCTTGGGCAAACAAGCTTATTGTTTTATTTTCAGGTGACTGTGCCATCCCTTTTTTTGTACAATGTGGCCTGTCAATTAATTGTGCGATTAATCTGCGTTTTCACATGGTGATAACCTTTTTGTGATTAATCCTTAAAGTTGGGGAAATGATCAATTCTTAGATGGGTTACTATTGGGACCTAGATGATTATAAATCAATAGACAAACGTCCAACAATCGATTTTTTTTAAAGTAATATACATGAAATAACACAGATGGTTCTAAAATATGCAACTACAGCAGGCACACACGGCACAAAACACACTGCAAGTAGAGAGGAGAACCCATGCTTATTGCTAAGATTGCTTGAATGTGAAGTAGTGAAACAATAAAAAAATGTGTGCTTTGTACATTTTAACAGAAGTCTTACTGTAACCATGTTACAGTAGAGCATAACCAGCTAAGAAAAGGAAATTAGCAAGTAGATTAACAGGTTCGGAGAACGAATGATATGTACTTAGTGTGACAACACTGTGAGCTGTAGATATGAATGGGTAGAACACACTTTGAGAATGATCTTTACGGCGCCCGGGAGCAAAATGTCTGGGCATTACGTGGTTATAGAAGACACGGAAACGAACAACAAACATGCTTGCTTGCTATGTAGGCATGTTGCCTAGCAGCCTACTGCGGTGCTCACTTTTGGAATTTTCTATGAATACAGTATTTAGACTTAGAGAGATTTCCCTTTATTGTCATTCAAATTTGAACTTTACTGTAAATGATAAATGATAAATGGGTTATACTTGTATAGTGCTTTTCTACCTTCAAGGTATTCAAAGCGCTTTGACAGTATTTCCACATTCACACATTCACACACTGATGGCGGCCATCGGGAGCAAGGGTGAAGTGTCTTGCCCAAGGACACAACGGACGTGACTAGGATGGTAGAAGGTGGGGATTGAACCCCAGTAACCAGCAGCCCTCCGATTGCTGGCACGGCCACTCTACCAACTTCGCCACGCCGTCCAGTACAGATACGAACCACATTTCGTTGCATTAGCTCGTTGTAGTGCAGGATAAAAGAGCATTAAGGTGCACATATAAATAAATAGATTACTGTACAGATAAATATATTGCACTTTTGCATACGCATCCACGTTTATGGATGTATGTTATATTGTCTTTATATTCCAGCGAGTTTATCCGTTTTTGGGGGGGAATTGAGGAGATTATTATGATGCGTTCAAGAGTCTTATGGCCTGAGGGAAGAAGCTGTTACAGAACCTAGAGGTTCTGCTACGGAGGCTGCGGAACCTCTTTCTAGAGTCCAGCAGTGAAAACAGTCCTTGGTGAGGGTGGGAGGAGTCTCTGCAGATTTTCTGAGCCCTGGTCAGGCAGCAGCTTTTTGTGATTTATGTCTATACTATACGTGATTACATCGGATAACAGAAAAATAATGTAGTACATTACCGCATACATCAACAGACAAAGGAGGAGCCTTATATACATATTAATAATTAAATATAATAATAAATGTATAATATATATTAGTAATATACAATATACTGTTATTGTACTGCCTATGTATGTGCCAGAAGACACAGTGAACTGCACCATTTCTGCACTTTTCTGTGCGGTTGTACTTTGCACCAACAAAATTCAGTTGTCATGTGTAACTGATGTTAATATGTGAATGACAATAAAATTATTAATTGGCTGATTGATTATCAATTTTTAATCAAAGATGCAGTCTACCAAGTACAAGTCCTTCCGTGTTAAACACATTTCGCCAATCTGATTCTAATAACTAATTGATTTCTAATCGAATCGTAGTGCCTAAATTGTAAGGTGCCCAAAGATTGCAACCCCTAATTAATTGCATGTGTTGACTTTGACAGTCCTACTAAATATATATCGAGACAGATACAATTATTTATTAACTCACTATTGATTTCAAAGGCCAACAAACTAAATATGATCTATTTTATTGTTAATTGATTTTTAGGACTTCTTTTTAAACACTTCTCTGAAAATAAAAGCAAATACATGTATTTTACACACTACAGTACAAAGGGAAAGAAAAATCAAACTGCATACCTGATCCATATTAAAAAAAACATGTTGAAAGGCATTGCTGGTGGGGTGATCCAGTGCCATCAATGGCACAAGTTGTGCCATTGATGGCACAGCCCCTGGGCATAGGGATACGTGGGCTGGACAAGATGGTTGCTGGGCTTGTATCAGTAGGCACTGGCCCGTCCTCTGGGAGCTCTTAAGCCATGCTGTCTGATGGGGTTGGCAGCACATATGGGCATGTTATGTTTTTTTTTTATTCCAGTCAAAGCAGCCCGATGTTATCATCTTCACTACCCACGATGCCAGCATCACTGAAGCTGACGATTGGGCTTCACAGGGCCATCCTGATTTGTCTACCACCATTTCTAGCATCTCTATAGCACCGAGGTGACAATTTGTTCCAGCTAATTGGAAGTTTGTGTCAGTCTTCCGAGAACAAAACAGCAGCCTATCACAAATTACAATGATATCACAAACACGGATTCAGCTCGCCTCAGCTTTTTTTTTCCAGTCGAGACAGGAGGTTGACGGCTGCCTCAGTTAGTTGATAACCATCCACAGGGTAATGAAACTTCCACTTTGATGAGAAGTTGAAAAGAGTGTTTCCATGTTGGTTTGGCAGAACATTACACATGGCTGCAGGCAGGCAGGGGCAGGCAAGGGATCGAGCGGCTTTAATAGGGCTCATCCAGAGGTGGCGGGAGCACCGCTTGAACTGAACTGAAGGTGGGAGCAGGGGCTACAAGTACATGTCTTTTTTCTTTCATTATCTTTATTTCCTTATTATTTTAAATGGCCAGTGTGTGTGTGTGTGTTTTTTTCTTCACTAGAAGCCTTTTTGATATCCATTTAGATTGGGACTTCATTAAAAATCTCAGACAATGGGGTGACTTCTAATTAAGAAGCGCCGCATCTGGCCCCTGGCATCCTATCCCGTTGTTCCATCTATTTTGCTGGGGAGAATTCATTTGTTTCTTAATTAAGAACAACACCAATAGCGTGAAAAATCTGCCTATGGTACCTGAATTGTAATTAGTTAAATAGTAAGGGGAAGGCGAAAGCACATTCCAGTATAGCCCTAGAAATGAACTCATGGCTGATAAAAATGAACTAACTAGACTTCCATAAATCAAAGCTAGGGAGAAAAGTGTACCATCATTACGGCTAAGACAATATGCAAACTATCTTCAAAGACATCAAATTGCTAGAATGTTTTCATTTGCATCTATTAACCATTAACATAATGAGGAGAAGTGACATTGGACCCGGATTGTGTGTCTGCTCGGATTGATAGCTCTGCTGCATCTGCAAATTGTCTCTGCAAAATTATGCTAGCAGTCAAATCAGCGTTGAACTGTGGAGGGAGAGCGAGCAACAGAGTGAAAGAAGACAGACAGAAAACAGGGAATTTGGTTTTAACATTTTATCAGATAGTTCTATGCCACTACTGCTATATATATGTATATATATATATATATAGTCGAGGTTTCTGTGGTTTATCTGTTATACAGTGCTCAATACCGGGGTAGATCGGAATATACGTCAGGTCAGGAAAAAACACAGAGGCTATATCATCCCTACAAGCCTGTTTCGCAGGTTTCCCTGCTCGTCGGGGGATTTTATTAATTATTATTTTATTTATTATTATAAAATCCCCTGACGAGCAGGGAAACCTGCAAAACAGGCTTGTAGGGATGATATAGCCTCTGTGTTTTTTCCTGACCTAATAAAATCTACTTCACTTAATATGTGCTTTAGTCCCTTTTTTCCAGCAACACTAATACAAAAATTCACAATAATGTGTGATAGAATGCTAAAACGTTGACAGACCACCTCAAAAAACTGAATGGAATTTTACTTTTTTAATAAGACACCCACAATGTACATGAAAATAAAGAATGTGGGATTTACAATATTAACTATGGATGATAAAACATCTAAGATGAACAACATATGGGACGGCGTGGCGCTGTTGGGAGAGTGGCCGTGCCAGCAATCTGAGGGTTCCTGGTTCGATACCCAGCTTCTACCAACCTAGTCACGTACGTTGTGTCCTTGAGCCAGATACTTCGCCCTTGCTCCTGATGGAGCGGGGTTAGGGCCTTGCATGGCAATTCCTGCCATCAGTGTTTGAATGTGTGTGAATGGGTGAATGTGGAAATAGTGTCGAAGCGCTTTGAGTACCTTGAAGGTAGAAAAGCGCTATACAAGTATAACCCGTTTACCATAACATATGAACGTCGCTCCTCTTTTACTTCTCAGACCACCTAATCGATCGACATATTTTACAAGCGAGCAAAACGCAACAACAATGCAATAAACACAGCGGAATAAGGGTAAAAAAACCACTTACAATCTGATATAGTATCACTTTTCTGTAGACCTTTGTTGTAAAAATCTCCTTCCGCGTCTGTCCTCGACACCAGCGTCTCAGGCTGGCTGTTTTAGAAACAAACCCCGCCCACACTGCGTGATGCCTCGTCTGCTTGGAGTGGCTGTACCGTAATAACCCAAATATCACTCAAAAGCGCAAATTCCAAACATCCAAATGCTTTCTACAGTTCAAGACTTAAGGTAATTTGGAAACAACACTGCACATTATAATGGCTACTACAGTTTTGACTATGGACTGGGCTCTCACTATTATGTTAGATCCACTATGGACTGGACTTTCACAATATTATGTTAGATCCACTATGGACTGGACTCTAACTATTATGTTAGATCCACTATGGACTGGACTTTCACAATATTATGCTAGACCAGGGGTCGGCAACCCGCGGCTCTAGAGCCGCATGCGGCTCTTTGGCGCCGCCCTAGTGGCTCTCTGGAGCTTTTTAAAAAATGTATGAAAAATGGAAAAAGATGAGGGGGGGAAAAATATATTTTTTGTTTTAATATGATTTCTATAAAAGTATAAACATAACACAAACCTCCCTAATTGTTATAAAGCACACTGTTTATATTAAACATGCTTCGCTGATTCGAGTATTTGGTGAGCGCCGTTTTGTCCTACTAATTTTGGCGGTCCATGAACTCACCTTAGTTTGTTTACATGTATAACTTTCTCCGACTTTCTAGGACGTGTTTTATGCCACTTCTTTTCCTGTCTCATTTTGTCCACCAAACCTTTAACGTTGTGCATGAATGCGCAAAGGTGAGTTTTGTTGATGTTATTGACTTGTCTGGAGTGCTAATCGGGCATATTTGGTCACTGCATGACTGCAAGCTAATGCTAACATGCTATTTAGGCTAGCTCTATGTACATATTGCATCATTATGCCTCATTTGTAGGTATATTTGAGCTCATTTAGTTTCCTTTAAATCCTCTTAATTAAATGTATATCTCATGACACACTATCTGTATGTAATATGGCTTTTAATTTTTTGGGGCTCCAGACAGATTTGTTTTTGTATTTTTGGTCCAATATGGCTCTTTCAACATTTTGGGTTGCCGACCCCTGTGCTAGACCCACTCGACGTCCATTGCACCGGTCTCCCCTTGAGGGGGGAGTGGAGCGGGGGGGGGTCACCCACATCTGCGGTCTTCTCCAAGGTTTCTCATTGTCATTCCACTGGGTTGAGTTTTTCCTTGCCCTGATGTGGGATCTGAACTGAGGATGTCGTTTTGGCTTGTGCAGCCCTTTGAGACACTTGTGATTTAGGGCTATATAAATAGACATTGATTGATGATTGATTGATGTTAAAGGTGTAAAAAAATTGTTTGGAAACATACCGCGGGCCGGTTTGGAAATCTTAACGGGCCATAAGTGGCCCACGGGTCGTATTTTACCGAGCTCTGTTCAATGCAAACTTACTGCAGTATTGACCATGAGCCATCCTTAAACAGGAAGGATCCTTGTGGCATTGTCTTTAAGGCTTTTTGTGTGATCATAGGTGTGTGTGTGAGTGTGTGTGTGTGTGTGTGTGAGGCGGCACACTTGGCTGTCTTCCCACTCCCCTGTGTACATACACACACGCACACACATAGACTTAAGCCAGTGTTCCTCTGGTAAAAATGAACACACACATCTCAGTGCTACTGGGCTACCAAGGCTTATCAGTACTGTAAAAACTCACCCTATAGCCCAGGCAAGCCGCCAAATCCACTGTGTTCTCCAACTGCGGGCGTCATGCAAAACAGTGACAATATTCCAAATAATATTTCCCACATGCCATTTTCCAGGATCAGCCTTTTAGGTCAAATTATTCAATTACGTGTCTGTTTATTACTGATACCAAAGCTGGGTGGCGTTTCTACTTATCACCTTTTTTGCAGATTGGTGTTTTCACTGAATACCATCATAAAGATTGCCTTGGCTGTAATTAAAATGGCACGAAGACAAATTTGGCGCAGGGCTAAGATGAAATGAAGGCAGTAGGGGGAAATTGCAGGGGCTATATTCTATCATTCAGTGAATAGGTTTTGGGGCCGTAAAACAGCGAAATGACTGTCAGAGAGTGACTGTACCCCAAAAAAGACGAAGCATGAGAAAGGAATACAACGTTGTGGTGGCGTTGTGGTCTTCCCGGTCCATTTATATGCAGATAAAACATCACAAACCGGACTTTTGTTGTGGGAAGCAAGCAAACATTGGTTAGCTGAGCAGAGAGTGGTTCAGACTTCCTGGGCACCAGCCGGGCTTGCATCCATCCATCCACGGACTCATGTGTTTGATGAGCAATTGGCAGACTATGAGGACACGTGTTCCTGTGCCTCGTGGCAAATATACCTTTTAGTGTCTTTGACTCCACGAGCTTGTGTGACTTCTCAGGGAAAAATGAAAGAAATCAAAGCCCTAATAAGCCGAGGGTGTTAAGCCACAGAGTGGGGGGGAAGCAAAGAAAGACCTGAGCGACTTTGGATTTTGAAGGAATCTTCCTGCACTGTGTGACAAAAAATTAGCATTGTTATCGCAGATAACTTGTGATGTTTTTACTTGGTCGTACATTTTTGTGTCGTATGTAAACCGAGCCTTCCGATGATTCCCTTAATGACGCGGATCTTGCTTTTTCTCCCCCGAATCCCCGTCTTAGCGGGCTTCTCACTGCGGAATGTTTGATATCTGAATATTAAAAGGGAGTTTCAAGCTCATCTGCAAATGTGATTTTCACATATCACACTTGTGCAGTCGTCAAGCTGCCTTCATCGCCGAGCTTCTGAGCAAAGACGGCAGGGGATAGGGGACAGGGAAGGGTGAAAAAAAGAAAAAGAAAGATGCAACATATGAGTTGCTATTGATGTATTCCATTTTTGACCTAATTTAATTCCTTGCCAACAAGCTTATATGCATACTGTACATAGACAAAATTACTGAGTGTAAACCTTACCGTCTCATGCAGACAGGTGTAAACATCAACATTGTCATAATGCACCACCAAATATGATAATCGCACCATGCCGCAATAGGGCGCACTATAATTTGGACGTCATTTTGAAACCTGTGAGGCCCAAGGGGGGATGCCTAGCAAGAACTAAGGTGACCCATTGACATGCAATTCACGCCAAGAAATAATTAAGGCTGCCTGCCTTTGTTCTTTCCGAGCTTTCTCTTCTCAAAGCACTTGTTTTCTTTATGATTTGACTTATTCTCTGTGGACTTGAGTATGACATGGGAGCAGATGAAGATACGGCTTTTAAAGATTACTTCAAAACAGGAAGATGGCCAATAAGTTATTTTGTCAAGTGTTGATTAGGGTTGCATGTAACATGATATAAATGATAAAAATGTGGCTGACGATACAACTTTTAATACAATCATTATATCGTGATATTTTTGTTGAAACATCCCTCAAATTTGACAGCGACAAGCGGACGACGGCATTCTCAAGGTTATGTAGCATTCTAACTAACTTTTACTCCACAGTAAAAGCCACTTCTTAAGTCTGCAATGCTCGCCTCCATGTTGGTCAAATAAGTATTTTTTGTATTCTCATTATGATTTGAGGAATAGGTAAACATGCACAGTGTCGGAGGATATGCTAAGCGCTAAGCTACATCTCTCATACTTGCCAACCCTCCCGAATTTTCCGGGAGACTCCCGAAATTCAGCGCCTCTCCCGAAAACCTCCCTTGACAAATATTCTCCCGAAAATCTCCCGATTTTCAGCCGGAGCTGGAAGCCCCTCCATGCGGACCTGAGTGAGGACAGCCTTTTTTCATGACGGGAGGACAACAGGGTGACAAGAACTAAATCATCCAGACTAGAGATAAATTGTATTATTATGTTTATCTTACCTAAAAATAAATATATTTATTAATTAAAAAAAAAAAAAAACTAAATACATGTTTACTATTTTTTGCTAAAAACATCAAAATTAATTGTATTTTTATTTGTATTTTTTCCTGACTCCTTATTACATCCAGCCATAGAATTATACATTAAAATAAACATATTTGAAATAATTGATTTTAAATTATCATAATAATTCATTTAAAATGACCATATTTAATTATTAAAATAATTGCTTGTTTATCAACAACTTTAGCATTTTATTCATTACATTTTGAAACTCTCAGAAGCAAAATTATGTTGTATTCATTAATATTTATTTATGCAAGTTTGAAGTATCAATTATCTAAACACAGTTTTGTTTGCATATTTTCAGGATGTAGATATATATATATATATATATATATATATATATATATATATATATATATATATATATATATATATATATATATATATATATATATATATATATATATATATATATCTATCTACATCCTGAAAATATGCAAACAAATATATATATATATATATATATATATATATATATATATATATATATATATATATATATATATATGTATGAAATACTTGACTTGGTGAATTCTAGCTGTCAATATACTCCTCCCGAAATCGGAGGTCTCAAGGTTGGCAAGTATGCATCTCTTGAATATAAACAGAGATGTGCGGATCGACAGTAACAATATAAGTCAATATAAGGCCAATAACTACAGTGATTACCTCAATATTTTGTATTATCACAAAATTTATTTTTTTTAATCATTTTTGTTATTGTTTACACAGTCAGAAAATAAGTCCCTGGACACATAATGACTTTATGGACAAAAACAAAAGTATTTACAAATCTGAGCCAATAGTAGGCACTCATTTATATTTTAAAATGACATCCTGTGTTTCTGTCTGATTATAATTATGATTAAAAATGTAATCGTTCAATGAAGTTGAACATTTCAAGTATCAGCATGTACCTGTATGACTAATACTGCCTCTGTAACTATTTGGTATTGGATCGACACACACATTTGTAGTATCACCCAAAACTAATGTAAAGTATTGAAACAACAGAAGACTTAGTGCTTATGACATTTTACCAGAAGTGTCGATAGAGCCATGTTACAGCAGTATTAATAGTCAATTAGCAAATAATAAAACTACCGGAAATCATGCAATTTGTTACCGCATAAGTCAGCAGCCAAATAAGGAGCCTTTGTTATCTATAATAAATAATATATTGTGATAAATATCGGTGTATAGATTTTAGGTCATCTCACCCATCCCGACTGTCTGCATGTATTGATTTTTTTCTTTAAACATACCAACACATCAAAAGATCACTTTTTTTTTGTTACCCTTTACTACCGTACCTGCCAAACGTCATTGCATGGGGACACTGTGTGGGACTCGGGCAATATTAAGCGTCATTTCAGAATATCTTTAGGAGACGCGGTGTGTCGAGCGGCGGTTTGTTGTCATGATAATCCCCTCATTTGTAATGTCGGGATCAGCGGGTTACTGCTCTCCACTTGCACGCCATGTCAAGACTTGGGACAGGCAAGGTGGATTGTCATTTCTCAAGCAATATTTTGACAGCGCCTTCACTTTACTCATATGCTGCAGCTCAAAGGTCAGAGACATGCCACTTCCATTTACTGTGTATGCGCATTCAATCCCTGGGGAATGCTGCCCTCTCTCTCTGCCTTTCACACACAGATTTGCTTCTGTGTCTCACTATGTTTGCTTGTTGCTTGCCAGTATGTCATGTCGGGCTGCACGGTTAATCGAAATCAAATCAACATCGAGGTTTTAATTAGTACGGTTATGTAACTCCGCCATCATACATGTGACATACAGGTACATGTGCGCCAATCAGAATTGTTGAGCCTTGCGTTTTTTCGTCTGTTGCTTCAAACTGGGAGAAAGACGTCTCACTCTGTGCATCGGTCTCAGCACCTGAGCGTGGTTATTTAACGAATTAACCGAACGCAGTGAGCCCTCCTTTCAGTCATCCTTTGTCTCGGTGGGCAGGGAGCGACTCAGCGAGAGCGCACACACAGGAAGCATGGACGGAGAGCCTCGCGACTCGCCAGTGAGAAGTTCTGCAAAGTAACAAAAATTAGGGGGGAAAAAGTGTGATTAGAAAACCAAATGTCCCGTTGTGGTAATATTTCAGTTTGAATTTGGATGGGCAATAAGAGCCCATCAACACGGACGAACGAGTGAGAACGCCTTGATCACGGGATGGCAATAAATAATAGGACAATAAAATGTTCAATATTTATCAAAGTTAAATGTTTGCCTACAAAAATGAGAGTCCATTTAATTATTTGGTTTGTTTATGTATTTAGGATAATTGATATTTACCTTCCAACTGCAGTACAATGATAAACAATTCTGCAATAATAATACTTGCATTATGAGTCTACATTATGATTGCATTACATTATAAACAGTTAGGTAGGTATAGTTGTATAGTATTGTGCAGTTTTTATCGATCGTTTATTCAGTTTAAGAGCATGACGTAGACCAGGGGTGTCAAACTCAAATACAGAGTGGGCCAAAATTTAAAACTGAACAAAGCCGCGGGCCAAGGTTGAACAAAGTAACCTTTTAATAGGGACCCAAACAAGTTTTGCATTGAATATTGAACAAGCAAGGCTTATATAACTTTATAGTGACATGCAAAATCGAGTTTCAAATAATAATAATAATAATAATTCAAAAATATCAATGGCATATCAAATAAAATTTAAATAAAAATAAACTGTTTCCACAAGCTAATAATACATTTGAAAATTAAATAACAATAATGAACGAATCAAACATTCAAGCCTTGAAGTAGCAAGAGAAAGTATTTGTTCTGTTGTGTTTATGTTGTGTTACAGTGCGGATGTTCTCCCGAAATGTGTTTGTCATTCTTGTTTGGTGTGGTTTCACAGTGTGGCGCATATTTGTAACAGTGTTAAAGTTGTTTATGCGGCCACCCTCAGTGTGACCTGTATGGCTGTTGATCAAGTATGCCTTTCGTTCACTTTTGTGTGTGTAGAAGCCGCATATATCATGTGACAGGGGCCGGCACGCTGTTTGTATGGAGGAAAAGCAGACGTGACGACAGGTTGTAGAGGACGCTAAAGGCATTGCCTTTAAGGCACGTTCCCAATATTGTTGTCCGGGTGGAAATCGGGAGAAATTTGGGAGAATGGTTGCCCCGGGAGACTTTCGACAGCCGCCGCGGTATAATACCGCCAGGGTATAATACCGGTGGGCCAGCTCTAATGTTAATTTGATATTGCCTCTAGGGCCAAATTAAATTACACGTTGGCCCGCGGGCCAGAGTTTGATACCCATGACGTAGACAAAAGCTCTGCGTCTGTATGCATAAAGCCAATATTTTGTTTAAGTAAATCGTTGCATGTTGTTCTAATGTGTTGCACCTTGATACAAGTGAAGTGAAGTGAATTATATTTATATAGCGCTTTTCTCTAGTGACTCAAAGCGCTTTACATAGTGAAACCCAATATCTAAGTTACATTTAAACCAGTGTGGGTGGCACTGGGAGCAGGTGGGTAAAGTGTCTTGCCCAAGGACACAACGGCAGTAACTAGGATGGCGGATGCGGGGATCGAACCTGCAACCCTCAAGTTGCTGGCACGGCCGCTCTACCAACCGAGCTACAAAAATCTGTTGATTGACAGTCTAAAATTAACATGTGTTTCTCGTTATTTTTTGCAGTTTTATGCATGTATACTGTATTTTCCGAAGTATAGAGCGCACAGGGATATAAGTCGTACCCACTAAATCTTTGGAAAAAAACATTTTATTCCACATGCACAAACTGAAAAAGTGGCTTAAAGAAAATCAGAAGTGTGAGCACTAGAACTGGGTGTAGTGTGGACAAATGGGGCCAACTATTTTCACTATATTTTAGATTTTTGTACTTGTCTTAATCCTTTTGTGTGTTTTTCACTTTACCTCAACTTTAAAAAAAAAAAAGTCTAACCAGGGACAAGGTTTGCAAATTAGCCTGTGGCTAGAAGTCCTATGTACTTTGACATCAGTTACCTGTGGGTAGCAATGTTTAATTGTACTGTCCCTGTCAAGTAAATACATCAATAAATACAAAACATATTAGCCGCACAGGACTATGAGCCGCATATATATATACGTTGCGAAATGAGTTATTTACACAGAAAGATTTGGTAAATGTTTATTCACATACCTTAATTGTTTCCAAACGGTGTGTTTAACACGGCAGTTCAACGGCTGATCAAACACAACAGAAGTCATCGTCATGGACCCACTAGCTGCGGAAGCTCTCCAATCAGCTAAACAGACTCAATAACTCCACGGGGATGTTTTGGTGAATTTACTGAGGAATTTGTGAAACTGAAACAACACGAAAAGATTGTTAGTTAATAACACTAACACAGACACTCGTAATTATGTTAGCATAGTAGCTTGAACACACTCCTACAGACATCACACATCGGACAGCTTAATAATTGCTTGAAGTGATTAATGAAGAATCATTTAGAGAAAAAATACCATGGACAGGTTTACGGCATTAAAACTGGAACTACATTTTCAACCCCCAATACCTGCAGTGAGCAAACTCGTTCAAAAGATGGCGCCATAGCACAAACAATAACACACCATTTCAGTCCTCTGCTTGGGTTTAATGCAAACTTCTGAACACTAAACATTACGGGCATTAGCGGGAAAAAAAATCCTAAATTAGCCGCTCTGTCTTATAAGTCTCAGGGTTCAAAATCTAGGAAAAAAGTAGCAGCATATAGTCTGTAATTTACGGTATGTATAAAATATGAAAATCACAAATCAAGTTACAATCGTGATTTAGGAGAGAAAAATGGCAATTGTTTTTTTTCTTTAAAATCGTGCAGCCCTAATGTCAAGGCTTGTTCAGTATATTTACACCAAAATGGAAGTGCATATAGGACTTATAAATCTTAGAAACCGACTAAATAGGAGTCTTTTTCTTGCCCTATTTCCTCCTTTTGCCATCACCACTCTAATTAGAGCATTGCCAACACAGCCATCCCTCTCACTTACCCGAATATCACACTTACTGCCCGCATATCTTTTCAAATAAAGACAGGTATGATTGTTGCAAGTGCGCAGCGTCGCAGCGGTGTAGCTGTCATCCACTTCCCCGTGCGCGCTGTGACGCCCCTCAAACACCGAGGCAGGTTATGTCAACCAAATAAGGCACTTGTCGGTAGTACAAAAAGACATTGTTGCTGGCCCATTGTTACCTGCTCTGCCAGATATCATATGGAAAGTGATGGAGTGACGGCGTTTTAGAGAGCGGTGCAGCTCAAGAGACCCAGGGGTATTATGGGTGTAAATCTCCCTCACACAGTTCTGCTCCAGGCCAAAGGGAGCATCATCATTAGCCACAGCAGATGGAGCGAGGGGTTTTCTTTCGCTTCTGTTTGGCTGTTGCTGGAATCTTGCACAACACAATGCACTGGGATGGAAGTGAAAGGCACACACCGCATGATGAAATGCACATGAAATCAGATAAAACGTATAAAACACACAAAGAAAGAACCTCTAATTCATCGCTTACCGGAAAAAGCAGTGTTGTTACGTAGTCTAGTGCAGTGGTTCTTAACCTGGGTTCGATGGAACCCTAGGGGTTCGGTGAGTCGGCCTCAGGGGTTCGGCGGAGGTCAAAACACACCCGACTCATCGTGTAAATACAAACTTCTCCTTATCGGCATATTACAAATACGGCAACAGCTGACTGATTTGCGGGTGTGTAATTTGTTGTGAGTTTATGCACTGTGTTGGTTTTGTTCTTTGAACAAGGTGATGTTCATGCACGGTTCATTTTATGCACCAGTAAAAAAAAAACATGGTAACACTTTAGTATGGGGAACATATTCACCATTAATTAGTTGCTTATTAACATGCAAATTAGTAACATGTTGGCTCTTAACTAGTCATTATTAAGTACTTATTAATGCCTTATTCGGCATTAGAGGGTTATAACCCTAACCCTCTAACCCTGACCCTAACCCAAACCAAATAACTCTAAATTAAGTCTTTATTACTTAGAATATGTTCCCCTAGTGCAGTGGTTCTCAAATGGGGGTACGCATACCCCTGCGGGTACCTGAAGGTATGCCAAGGGGTACGTGAGATTTTTTTAAAATAATACTTCAACAAAATATGAATGTAAGTTCATAAACTGAGCATCAAATCAAGTAGGCTATTCCATTCATTACAATGCAACAATGCAATATTCAGTGTTGACAGCTAGATTTTTTATGGACATGTTCCATAAATATTGATGTTAAAGATTTATTTTTTTGTAAAGAAATGTTTAGAATTAAGCTCATGAATCCAGATGGATCTCTATTACAATCCCCAAAGAAATCACATGATTACTTCTATGTGTAGAAATCTTTATTTATAATTGAATCACTTGTTTATTTTTCAACAAGTTTTTAGTTATTTGTATATCTTTTTTTCCAAATAGTTCAAGAAAGACCACTACAAATGAGCAATATTTTGCACTGTAATACAATTTAATAAATCAGAAACTGATGACATAGTGCTGTATTTTACTTCTTTATCTCTTTTTTTCAACCAAAAATGCTTTGCTCTGATTAGGGGGTACTTGAACTTAAAAAATGTTCACAGGGGGTACATCACTGAAAAAAGGTTGAGAACCACTGCCCTAGTGTCCAAATAACTCTAAATTAAGTCTTTGTTACTTAGAATATGTTCCCCATACCAAAGTGTTACCAAAAACATATAACTTTGTCTTGAATTTGAAAAAAAATAACATTTTATTTTTCACTAAAGAAGAGTTCGGTGAATGCGCATATGAAACTGGTGGGGTTCGGTACCTCCAACAAGGTTAAGAACCACTGGTCTAGTGTGTATATGTATGGCAAGAATATTTTTTTGCAAAAAACATAGCTGATAGCTGTCTATAATAATTGTTCTGCCATCTTTTTTTCATAATATTGTAACTAACTAACTCACACAAAGGAATGCTATTCATTGCATTAGCTAAAGACTATAAAAATGGGACCCGTCGCCTCCCTGCTTGGCACTCAGCATCAAGGGTTGGAATTGGGGGTTAAATCACCAAAAATGATTCCCGGGCGCGGCGCCGCTGCTGCCCACTGCTCCCCTCACCTCCCAGGGGGTGAACAAGGGGATGGGTCAAATGCAGAGGACACATTTCACCACACCTAGTGTGTGTGACAATCATTGGTACTTTAACTTTAACTTAACTTTAATTTACCATGTGAACACAGGTAAATGATGGACATTTATCAATTAACTAGGATATAAATAAAACTTTGATTTACATTTGTTTATTTGATTAATCATTTAAGGAGTATAACTAATATAAATATGCGGGCATAGTGAGTGCAGTGGTAAACAGCAAACTTTTACATTTGTTTTCATTTTAATTAATGCACACATGTTGAAAGTGCAATTTCAATGTTGATGTGTATTTATTAGGAACAAATGAAGGTTATAGCAAGAGGAAACATTTTTGTTTATTGAAACTACAAGCTCAATATTTCTCCCGAAAAGACACTTTGAGGGTATAAAGATCATTGTCAATGATCATTTACATACTTAAGAGTACGAAATGTTGTTTCTTAATCAGTGACAAGTGCAAATATAAAAACATTCACAAAAAACATGCATCGCAGAATAAAATATAAACTGTAAACTTATTAAAGAGTAATACAAGCAGATGAAAACATTCCTTTTTTCAGTGCATTCAAATGCATCGTTTTATCAGATTTCCTGACTAATCAAACAAACATTGTATGGCAAGAATATTTTTTGCAATAAATATGGGTGATAACTGTCTATAATAATTCATCTGCCATCTTTTTTTCATAATATTGTAACTAACTAACTCACACAAAGGTATGGAGCATTTGAAGTACTGGTGCTTGAAAACTATTTATTGCATTAGCTTTAATATACCATGTGAACACAGGTAAATGATGGACAAAGATAACTATTGTAAGTAGGGTTGCAACGATTTATCGATTAATTAGGTTAGAAATAAAGCTTGTTTTTTCATTGTTTATTTGATTAATCATTTAATGAGTATAACTAATATAAATATGCGAGCATAGTGAGTGCAGTGATCTATCTGTAAGGCAGTGAACAGCAAAGTTTTACATTTGTTTTAATTTTAATTAATGCACACATGTTGAAAGTGCAATTTCAATGTTGATGATGTGCATTTAGTAGGAACAAATGAAGGTTATAGCAAGAGGAAACATTTTTGTTTATTTAAACTATAAACTCAAATGTTCTCCTTAAAAGACACACTGAGGGTATAAAGATCAAAGAGATGTACTGTCATTTTCAATGATCATTTACATACTTAAGACTACGAAATTGTGTTTCTTAATCAGTGACAAGTGCAATAATCAAAACATTCACAAAAAACATACATCACAGTTAGAGTGTCCGCCCTGAGATCGGTAGGTTGTGGGTTCAAACCCCGGCCGAGTCATACCAAAGACTATAAAAATGGGACCCATTACCTCCCTGCTTGGCACTCAGTATCAAGGGTTGGAATTGGGGGTTAAATCACCAAAAATGATTCCCGGGCGCGGCCACCGCTGCTGCCCACTGCTCCCCTCACCTCCCAGGGGGTGATCAAGGGTGATGGGTTAAATGCAGAGAATAATTTCGCCACACCTAGTGTGTGTGTGACAATCATTGGTACTTTAACTTTTAACTTTAACTTTAATAGTAAAAAAAAAAATCAGATAAAAACATTCCTCTTTTCAGTGCATTCAGATTTATCGTTTTATCAGATTTCCTGAAAAATCTAACAAACTAATTGATGGATTACTTGATTACTAAAGTAATCAATAAGTGCAGCCTTAATTGCAAACTTTTTTTTTTTTAAATGTTTCTTGTGGTAAAATGTCTTGGCTTACACAAAATTAAACAATGTGGTTGTATTTTAAGTTGTTGATTAAAATGCAGCAAAACAACTTACTGTGAGTTTGTCTGTAATGTGTGATCGCCAGATCAAGCAATAAATAAATGTATAATGATAATAATTTATTTATGACATATTTTAGACTTTTTTTGCTTGTAAAATCAAATTTTCTTTACAGATTATTTTTGTAGCATAACAAAGTTAATGTAAAAATCAATACATGACACATAGTCTATAAACACACACACATTAAATATTGCAGGAAATGTGTACATAAGTACAGTTGCCTTTTTTTACAAGTGTTATTTCTTTGATGCTACCAGTTCACCATGCATGCTGCAGTATTTGACTGTCTGCTATGTGCTGGCCAAGGAGTGTGTGTGTGTGCGTGTGTGAGAGATTGTGTGTCAGTGAGCGCTGTCTGAAGAACTGGCTCAACCGTAATCTTCCAGCAAGAAGCTTCGCAAGGCCAGATCAAGAATTAGGAGGGAGGCTGCGGGTGGGAAAGAGGGGAGGCGGCGAGTGAAAAGCCCATCTCGCTCTCTGTTTTAGAGGACAGTGCTTTGAATGTCATTTGACAATTTTCTTTTAATTAGAACTAATTTACAGGAAGATGCCCACCAGCTAATCTTTACAGGATAATTAACTTCTATTTTCTTTACTTTTAATTAAAAAGTGGAAGAGATTGAGCTGATCCATAAAGAATTGTTCTTTTGAAATGTTCATCAGACTTCTTTTGGCATTGGTAATATTTAGATGGTATCTGTGGCTCACAGTCTCCACCGAGTTAGTGACACTTTTCTCCCTCTTATCCGAGGTATTAAGAAGTGGAACTATCAATAGTAGTAGAAATAGGAACCAGAGGCGAATTAGAATTAAATTAATGATGGATTTATTGCAAAAGGAACCCCCATCAGTCATAGTACTGGAATGAAATTGGCATCTCAGATATATTCATTTCATTGAAATTCCTTGATGGAAAATATTGTTTAATCTTCGTTATTTGATACACTTAACACTTTTGTGTTCCCATTAAATTATGCTCTCCTAAGAGCTAATTGTGTTAGAGGCAATTTTAGTATGATATTACTAATATAATATTTCAATTGTTATACATTTTTCTTTTCTTTTTGCTTCTCTTGCCACCGCTAGGTCAAAACTATTTCTGGCCAATCACAGCTGGTGGAGAAAAAAAAGGCTTTTTTTTTTCACTCTTACCACCGTCCAACTGACTTTACTTAGTGGAGATAAAGTGAGCCAATATGAGGTGAGCGCGCTTTCGACAGAGCTTCCGCTCGTCTGCAGATGAGCCGATGGCTGAAGATGGATGCCCCCACTTAGCCATGATAGCTCCCCGGAGCCTCACTCAATGGCTTCATTAAAAAGTGAACATTTGTGTGAAAAGCTTGCCTAAAAAGCAGTAATTAAAGCCGAGCCCGCTTTACCTGCTTTGTTTCTGCTGTCACTTTGGGTCTTCGTGGTCATGGTTCGATTTTAATGCAAGAAGCGGAATGTTAGTAATAAATCATTCAAGGGAGAACACGGCGAAAATGCATAAAACACATTTTAATGTTTGTACGCAAATTTTACCTTTCAAACGAGGAATTGACAAAGTCCATAACGTTGAATTACAGGCAGTGGGGCATTAAGGGTGCAAACGATGTACCGGGTCCACTAAATTGTAGAAAGACACGTAGAGGCAGGAGAGTGAAGCAGGACCTGGTAACTCCACAGAGAAACTGCCTGGCATCTGCTAAAGCCCTCGGGCACGCTCAGAGGTGCCTCCAGCATTTTAATGGCATAGTCAAATGCCAGCATGTTTTCAAAACAGTCCAATTCCAATTCATTGGATAAAGAAGCAAGCTCATGTTATTCACTTTTTAACGGAGCGCACCGGGCGCGACAACAGTCGACCCAGCAACTTGGAATAGACGGCAGGGTCCAAAGTGGCAGGGTAGCGTTTTGAGGCTGATTATTACTTTCTTTGAAATGTTATCCTGCTACATCTGGGTAACACTCTTGTTAGGAAAGACCTATGAAACCTTATACACTTTGAAGCACAAATACAAAGAGTAGTTTTTTGATTGATTGATTGAGAAGTTTATTGACATCTTAAAGGGGAACATTATCACAATTTCAGAATTGTTAAAACCATTAAAAATCAGTTCCCAGTGGCTAATTATATTTTTCTAAGTTTTTTTCAAAATTTTACCCATCACGCAATATCCCTAAAAAAAGCTTCAAAGTGCCTGATTTTAACCACCCGTCCATTTTCCTGTGATGTCACATAGTGAAGCCAACACAAACAAACATGGCGGAAAGAACAGCAAGCTATAGCGACATTAGCTCGGATTCAGACTCGGATTTCAGCGGTTTAAGCGATTCAACAGATTACGAATGTATTGAAACGGATGGTTGTAGTGTGGAGGCAGGTAGCGAAAACGAAATTGAAGAAGAAACTGAAGCTATTGAGCCATATCGGTTTGAACCGTATGCAAGCGAAACCGACGAAATCGACACGACAGCCAGCGACACGGGAGAAAGCGAGGACAAATTCGGCGATCGCCTTCTAACCAACGATTGGTATGTGTTTGTTTGGCATTAAAGGAAACTAACAACTATGAACTAGGTTTACAGCATATGAAATACATTTGGCAACAACATGCACTTTGAGAGTGCAGACAGCCCAGTTTTCATCAATTAATATATTCTGGAGACATACCCTCATGTCAGCAGCCCAGGGAAGCTAGGGTCGATATTCTTCTCTTGATCATCTTCGGGACGGTGTGAGCCAAGACATCCAGGGGGTTTAGCTCGCTCGTCTGCGGGAACAAACTGCCGCCATTGCTTGCCGTGCTACCGAGGTCCTTTGTCCCTGAATTGCTCACACACTCCGGCAGATTCAATGGGGGTCTGGCGGCAGATTTCTTTGACTTTATCGTTGGAAATGCATCTGCTTTGAGTGTCGCAGGATATCCACACATTCTTTCCATCTCTGTCGTAGCATAGATTTCGTCGGTAAAGTGTGCGGAACAAACGTCCAATTTCTTGCCACTTTCGCATCTTTGGGCCACTGGTGCAACTTGAATCCGTCCCTGTTCGTGTTGTTACACCCTCTGACAACACACCGACGAGGCATGATGTCTCCAAGGTACGGAAAACAGTCGAAAAAACGGAAAATAACAGAGCTGATTTGACTCGGTGTTTGAGAAAATGGCGGATTGCTTCCCGATGCGACGTCACATTGTGACGTCATCGCTCCGGGAGCGAATATTAGAAAGGCGTTTAATTCGCCAAAATTCACCCATTTAGAGTTCGGAAATCGGTTAAAAAAATATATGGTCTTTTTTCTGCAACATCAAGGTATATATTGACGCTTACATAGGTCTGGTGATAATGTTCCCCTTTAAAGAATTGAATCCATGTAAGTGAGTAGGTGGCCTTTTAAAAGGCCACCTACTCAGTGGCCTAGTGGTTAGAGTGTCCGCCCTGAGATCGGTAGGTTGTGGGTTCAAACCCCGGCCGAGTCATACCAAAGACTATAAAAATGGGACCCATTACCTCCCTGCTTGGCACTCAGTATCAAGGGTTGGAATTGGGGGTTAAATCACCAAAAATGATTCCCGGGCGTGGCCACCGCTGCTGCCCACTGCTCCCCTCACCTCCCAGGGGGTGATCAAGGGTGATGGGTCAAATGCAGAGAATAATTTCGCCACACCTAGTGTGTGTGTGACAATCATTGGTACTTTACTTTTTAACTTTAACTTTAAATGGATGGCACAAAAGGCCAAAAGTATAAACTTTGGCCAGCTAAATGGGTGTGTTTTACAAGAATAAATATACATTTTCAGTATATATGCCCCACCACACACACACACACACAGACATATCTGCTGCTGCTAGTGGGTGGTCATCCTTCAGTGACATGCAGTGTGGCACTTTGGAATGCAAAAAAATAAGAATGTCATATTCTCTCATCAATGTTGATACAGGCTGCTCATTAAAAGATAACTATACTTTTTTGGAGTTTTGCCTATCATTCACAATTATTATGTAAGACAAGAAAACAGATGTTTTTTTATACATTCTAACTTGTAAATAAACATAAGTATACTTAGACTTCCTTTTATTGTCATTCAAATTTTAACTTTACAGTACAGCTAAGAACGGAATTTCGTTGCATTAACTCGTTGTAGTGCTGGATAAAAGAGCAATAATGTGCAGATATAAATAAATAGATTATTGTACAGATAAGTATATTGCACTTTTTCATATGTATCCTTGTTTATGGATGTATGTTATATTGTCTTTATATTTCAGTGAGTTAATCCGTTTTTGGGGGGGGATTGAGGGAATTATTATGATGCGTTCAAGAGTCTTATGGCCTGAGGGAAGAAGCTGTTACAGAACCTGTTTTCACTGCTGGACTCTAGAAAGAGGTTCCACAGCCTCCGCAGCAGAACCTATTTCTAGAGTCCAGCAGTGAAAACAGTCCTTGGTGGGGGTGGGAGGAGTCTCTGCAGATTTTCTGAGCCCTGGTCAGGCAGCGGCTTTTTGCGATTTCCTGGATAAGAGGAAGAGGAGTCCTGGTGATCTTTTCCGCCGTCCTCACCACTCTCTGCAGATATTTCCAGTATGAGGCCCTGCAGGCTCCAGTCCGGACAGAGATGCAGTTGGTCAGTAGGCAAAAAAAAAGTCGGCTTACAATAGAGTAAATGGGAGGTCCTTTATTCCGCCTATAAAGCAAAGCCCCTTAAGTAACCATCCAAAAACTGCAAACAATACTCAATTTACATTTGATGACTTGAATATTAACCTAAATATTAGAAAAATTGTTATTACAAGCGATAACGCAGACAAACTATTTATTTACTTCCCTGTGTGCCTATGTTTACATCATCGAGTGGTCTGCTGTTTCCTCGCTTCCCTGCCCCGTGTAGGTTTATTGTAGATCAAAGATCATGCCTCTCACCTGAAAAGTAGATGGCTGAGAATATAATTTGACAAGTTGGGACACTTTGACCGCCATTTAGGACCTGAAACTGGCGAGAACGACACAAAAAGTGCTTGTTCCCCCCGCACCCCTGCACAGTCTCTTTGTGAGGATTATGAGACATTTTTAATCTAAATGGGAATATATGAACATAGCAGTTGGCATCCTAATGACAGCAGACTTTATCCAGTAAGTGATGTTTGTTATGTTCGTTGGCTCTCATAAAGTCTGCAGTGAGTAACAATCAGTGATGAAGAAAAAAAAAAAAGCAATAGTCGTGATACCTTTTTAAAATTAATGCGCTGTGTATGCTTAAAATGATCTAAATACATAAATATTAAATGTTATTATAAATCTGCTTGTTACTACATTACATATATACATCATGTACATAAAACCGGATTTTATAGGCTTCCATTGTCGCCCCTCTAAGCTTTTTTTTAAGTTGATTAAATATTTAGAATACATTAAAAAAAATCCATTCGTCATCATGTCTTTCATAATGATTGTGAACAATAGGCAACATTCCAAAAAAAGTGCAGTTCCCCTTTAAGGCTAATTTTTAATAGCTTAATTGAAGGAACATGTTGCTGAAGGCCGTGTTGTGAGTTGTCCAGTGAAAGGTTGTACAAATACTTTCAAGTTAAAATCCTCATGTACCGCTCAAATGTCTCGGAAACACAGGCATTTTGCAGACACTAGCCCATATGTGCCTCACAATGAGTACCGTAGGTCCTAGGTTCAATTCCCGGGCTAGGGGTCTTTCTGTATGGAGTTTGCTTGTTCTCCTCATGACTGCGTGGGTTCTCCTCGGGTTCTCTGACTTCCTCCCACCTCCAAAGACACTAAAAAACACTAAAATTGTCACTAATTTGTTTTGCGGTGAATTCCTGGCAACCATAGCTGCCAGTATTTTACCGTAAATTCAAGAGTTTTTTTCCTAAACAGGTTAACAATATATCAGTTGTTTTCATAGTACTTTACCTTAAGCAAAAACAGTTATCAACTGTAAAATTAACAGATTCAACATCAATAGTGTGTAATGACCTATACTAGGGGTGTGGGAAAAAATCGATTCGAATTCGAATAGCGAGTCTCACGTTGTGTGATTCAGAATCGATTCTCATTTTAAAAAAATCGATTTATGTATTTTTTATTTATTTATTTATTTTTTCATTTTTTTAAAAATGTATTTATTTTTTTAATTAATCAATCCAACAAAACAATACACAGCAATACCATAACAATGCAATCCAATTCCAAAACCAAACCCGACCTAGCAACACTCAGAACTGCAATAAACAGAGCAAATGAGAGGAGACACAAACACGACACAGAACAAACCAAAAGTAGTGAAACGAAAATGAATATTATCAACAACAGTATCAATATTAGTTACAATTTCAACATAGCAGTGATTAAAAATCCCTCATTGACATTATCATTAGACATTTATAAAAATAAAAATAAATGAACAATAGTGTCACAGTGGCTTACACTTGCATCACATCTTATAAGTTTGACAACACACTGTGTGCAATATTTTCACAACGATAAAATAAGTCATATTTTTGGCTCATTTAATATTTAAAACAAATTTACATTATTGCAATCAGTTGATAAAACAGTGTCCTTTACAATTATAAAAGCTTTTTACAAAAATCTACTACTGTGCTTGCATGTCAGCAGACTGGGGTAGATCCTGCTGAAATCCTATGTATTGAATGAATAGATAAGTGTTTTGAATCGGAAAAATATCGTTTTTGAATCGAGAATCGCGTTGAATCGGAAAAAATCGATTTTGAATCGAATTGTGACCTCAAGAATCGATATTGAATCGAATCGTGGGACACCCAAAGATTCACAGCCCTAACCTATACGTCGTGAATGTATTTTTTATGATGAATCCCTGGCAAGCTGCCAGCATTTTAGAGTAAATTGTGCATTTTTTTTTTTTTTTTTACAGTGTATCCTCTTCCAGGAAAAGCTCTTACACATGTAGTTTGATTATAAAAGTCTGATGGCTTTCTGTTTGGTGTAAAAGTCCAGTGTGGAGACGTTTTTTGATTTGTTTATATAATCCTCCATCTTGGTAGTCACAGTCATTTATTCGGCAGGACTTTAAAATATTTTTATATTATTTTGTTTTTCTAAAATCAGTTAGTTTTTGTATATGTGAAAAACAACCATATGGTATCGGCCAACACCTATTATAAAAGTGGACTAATAGTCGACTAATTGGATTATGAAGCATAAACCTGTTCAGTGGCTTTAATCAAGCCGGCTGCTTTTAAATTCATTTTAAGATATTTTTGGCATGTGCTAACGAACAAAAATGACTAATTCATTCAGAAATATGTATTTATACTGTACCTGTGCTGCTCATTAAGTTGCTACAAAAACAAAAATAACTATTAAACTTTTGTCCATTTAAAAGCAAGGACAGGCCTTGTGCCGACAAAAACAAAGTATATTTTTTCATGAAAACAAAGGACAGTAAAAATAGCAGCAAGAGCTTAGCAGTAAGCAAACACCAAAGCTACTGTATTCAACCTCCTCAAAAATGAACATTATGCAATGATGTGTTGAAAAAGCTGCACACGGGCATATCATTGGTTATGGATTAAACCCAAGCATTTTAGCAATCTATTAGACTTGATTATTTTTCAACATTTTAGCTGTCTAGTAGATTGTATATTTATTATTTTATGATACCGGCGCCGTGATGCCTAACGTTTGTGTCTGCGTTTGTCATTGACGTTTGTTATTGTGCCAACGCTGCTTCACACCTGAAGTTTCTGACAAATACAAAAAAGGCAATCAGGTTTCTTTCGGCAGTTGCAGCCTTTGTTGGTTTTGGAGTCGCTCTGTCCGGGGGCCGATTGAAGCCAACAAGCAAACCGTCAACAAAAGAAACCTGATTGCCCTCTCAACGGGGGGTGCTTACAAACATCAGTTGTCTACCAATCTAAGGTAACACGCAAGGACATTAACACATCCGACACATATGTAGGATTAACCGAGGGAGAGTTCAAAACCAGATGGAACAATCACAAGGCTTCTTTCAGGAACCAAAACCTGCGGAATACCACAGAACTCAGCAAACACATTTGGGACCTCAAAGACAATAATGTTGAATATTCAATAACATGGCAAATTCTTGCATCCAGCACACCTTACAATAGTGGTAATAAAAGATGCAACCTATGCTTGAAAGAGAAACTGTTTATTATTTACCGTCCAGACCTGTCATCCCTCAACAAGCGCAGCGAAATTGTAACAGCATGCCGCCACAGACGGAAACACCTCCTAGGTAACACATGAGCCAATCACCACGCCCCTACGCCAGCCTGTACCCACCCACTCTGTGCCCTATATAAACCATGGTATGTGAATGCTCCCATTAAAATCTCCTGATGATTGAGGGAACCCCCTCATGAAACAGGCCTGTAGAGATGAAATAGTCTTGTGATTTTTTTTCCCACACATACATATATATACATATATATATATATATATATATATATCCACATATATATATATGTGTTGATTTAATTAACAATTTGCTCCATGTGTGTTTTGATCAGAGTGTCAACTTAGAAGCATTTGAAGAAAAGCTTTTATGTAAAAGATAGATTGCTTATGCGGAGAAAATAGTTGAAATGAACAATTCCTCCGGGGGGTTCCTAAGCTATTAAGAGCAGCGTAAATGATATCTATTTCATTACGGTGATCAAGGATTAAATTAGAGGCTTGAGCCCTGTAACATATACATTAAGTCTCCTCCAAGGCTGAGGGAGCCCTCTGCTTCCCAAAGGTCATTACAGCGGAGCAGAGAATATGGCCCCAAGTCTCCTCTGGCTTTTCTCCTCCTTCCTACACTTTCCAACCCCTCATGCAAGATGAGACAAAATAGCTTTATTTTATTTTCTCACTTTTAACCTTTCCAGATAGTAGACGTGGTAATCCCCTTTCTACTGCTGTGGGGGTAAACATACTGAATATATTCTGAAGTTTACCTGACTCATATAGAGAGCATACAATCTGGGATATATTTCAAGATTTTTATACTTCTTCCGTCCCAGTTTAGAGAGTTCCACAGTGTTTGCACTTGAGGAAGTCCAGTATCAGTGCTGGCACAAAGGGCCACTCACAGGGAGTGGTGCTGGCAGGGGTTGAGCAGTGTGGCCCTGTTGAATTTTTTTTCGTGCCGCATTATGCATTCATGTTTAGTCTCAGGTGCTGCGTTTTATCCCCAGGCCAGCTTGGACACATTTTCAATGGACCTTTTGGATGAAGAACGGTATAGGTGGGAGCAAAAATTATTTCCATGCTTATAGAGCTCTGCTGCTTTGTTCCGTCAGATTCAATTACCTCACCTCTAATTAGGGAGCTATGGAGGGGGCTGGGTTTGTGATCCACACATCACACTGTGGAGTCTGCTGATAATGTGAGGTATCGCTATCACAGCCCGGCCAAAAGCTACCCGCACTGTCGCCGGGTGAAAAAAGCATGCCATGAAATCAGCAGTCGCTCCCTTGCTATCGTAGCTCACACACATGAATTTGTTTTGCAGGCTTCTTTCTTTTAAGTGTAATTATTGTTCAGAAAGTTGTCTGTTTAAGTTTCCCTACAGTATATGCTCATTTCGCCACCTCAGTCTGCAACTTTCTCCTCATAGCACCCCGTTCTCTGTGACTCATTAATCCTCTGTCCATCATGTGGTCTGTGAGTGTCACACCATTTTTATAAACTCAGTAGGAGCATTAGCATAGACCCTCTCTGGAGCTCCACTCTGCATGGCCGATCCCTATCAGACAGAGGCCATGCCATGAACAAAAGAGCCACTGTGATCAAGCCTGCATTCAGCAACCAATGTCTCTATTAACATTGGCTCCTCCTGGCTGCTGCTCCCACTGCATGACTGTTTGAACAGGGCTGATATTTCCCCCTCAGAAGTAGTCCGAGGCTGTGGAAGAGCTTGATGAATGTGGATGATACAGTTCAGGGGGAAGTGTGGCAAAAACCAGATCCAAACAGTGACCCTAGCAGAAGTGAAGTGAAGTGAAGTGAATTATATTTATATAGCGCTTTTCTCTAGTGACTCAAAGTGCTTTACATAGTGAAACCCAATATCTAAGTTACATTTAAACCAGTGTGGGTGGCACTGGGAGCAGGTGGGTAAAGTGTCTTGCCCAAGGACACAACGGCAGTGACTGGGATGGCAGAAGCAGGGATCGAACCTGCAACCCTCAAGTTGCTGGCATGGCCGCTCTACCAACCGAGCTATACCGCCCCAGCAGAGGCATGACACAGACAGTGGACACATTAAAACATTGTTTACCTTATACATTGTTCATACCAAAGATCTAAAAGTACATTATAGGGCTGCACGATTAATCGATATTGAATTAACATCAAGGTTTTAATTAATGCAATTACGCAAACTCAAGAGGCTGAGGATTTTTTTTCTCCGCCGTCGTTGTTGAGCCTCACGTTTTTTCGTATGTTGCAAAAAGGACCTCTCACTCTGTGCATCGCTCAGCGTATTATTTTTTTTTAACACTAGAATTAACTGTACACAGTGAGCCCTATTTTCAGTTAGTCACAATCTTTGTCTCGACCCAGCGATACCGCGCACACAGAAAGCACAGACAGAGAGCCCTGAAAAGTGCCGCTAAGTAGCAACAATTAGGAGGATGAAAATATGATTACAAAGCAAAATGTGCCGTTTTGGGAATATTTCAGCTTGAAATCGGATGGGCAATATGAGCCCGTCAACACGGACGAACAAGCGAGAATGCTGCGATCATGTGATGGCAACAAACAAAAAGACAATTTCTGACCTTGTTTTTTCCAACTAGGAAACAAATGCACTTTAATAATAAATGTTTTGCTGTTACTGTATAAATGAGAGTCCATGTAATTTTTTTGTTTGTTTATTTATTTCGGATAAAAAATGTATTTACCTTCCGAATACAGTACAATGGTAAATTCTACAGTAATGAGAAATAAAAGTTGATATCGTTTTAGATGGTTACTTGCATTATTATTAGTTTGTTTATTTATTTCGGATAAAACATGTATTTACCTTCCGAATACCGTATAATGGTAAATACTACAGCAATGATAAATAAATGATAAATGATAAATGGGTTATACTTGTATAGCGCTTTTCTACCTTCAAGGTACTCAAAGCGCTTTGACACTATTTCCACATTCATCCATTCACACACAAATTCACACACTGATGGCGGGAGCTGCCATGCAAGGCCCTAACCACGACCCATCAGGAGCAAGGGTGAAGTGTCTTGCTCAAGGACACAACGGACGAGACGAGGTTGGCAGAAGGTGGGGATTGAACCAGGAACCCTCAGGTTGCTGGCACGGCCACTCTTCCAACTGCGCCACACCGTCCCCATATATACAATTTGATATCCTTTTAAATGGTTACTTGCATTATTATTATTATATTTCATGATCACATTACAGTAGAAAAAGTTGCATAGTTTTTATAGATGTTTTGTTCAATTTAAGAACATGATGTACAGTAGACAAAAGCTCTGAATTTAGTTTTTTTTAAGTAAATTATTGCATATTGTTCTAATGTGTGGCACCTTTAGACAACAATATGTTCATTGACAGTCCAAAAGTAATATGTCTTCCTTCTCTTGTTATTTTTGCAGTTTAATGCATGTATATGTATAAAAATTTAAATCGCAAATCCAATCACAATCGCAATTTTGGATAAAGAAATCTCAATTAGGTTTTTTCTCAAAATCGTGCAGCCCTATGATATTTGCTGGCAGACTCGTGTTTAAAAATTAAAACGTATCCGTGTCTAAAATCGTTGTACTTGAAAACAAAGTCAAAGTGTTGTGGAAAAATACAAAATGAACATTAACACAACATAAAAACAAAGGATTTTTGCATTCTTTCTTGATAAACTCCCTTAGCAAAAACATTTTTTTCCAGTTGTAAACATCCGTTAAGGGGCAGGCAGTATGGGTTCAGTCTACGGGGGGACGGTGTGAAAACAAATTTAAATTAGAGATAGACAAAATCTATATTGTGATTTATTGCAGTATTTTGCGATTCGATTGTCTGTCTATCTGTGTTGGCCCTGCGATGAGGTGGTGACTTGTCCAGGGTGTACCCCGCCTACCGGCCAAATGCAGCTGAGATAGGTTCCAGCACCCCCCGCAATCCCAATAGGGACAAGCGGTAGAAAATGGATGGGATGGATTCAGATTCTTGGGGTGACGTTTTGATTTAGAATGGATTCTTGATTCAACGAAATTCTGGTAATATACTGTATTATTTGGTATAAAAATGACAACAAAACCTTTTCAAAATGGAGATGGCATAAAAATATCTTGAAAGGGGAACTGTACTTTTTTTCCCCACAATCCTTGTGTAAAACAAGAACACATGTTTTTAATTTTTTAATGCATTCTAAATACTAAATAAATGTGATCAAAAGTCTGCTTACAATGAAGCCTATGGGAGTCGCTCTATTCTGCCTATAAAAGCCCTTAAAAAAACATCTAAACACTTCCATTAAGATTTTATATACATGCTATAAGTATATATGTAATGTAGTAACGGGCACATTTATTATTTACGTATTTTGCTCATTTTAAGCATACACAGTGAATTAATTAAAAAAAATGCATCACTTCAAACTTCATGAGAGCCAGCAAACAAAATTAAACATCACTTACTGTACAAGGTCTGTTGTCATTAGGATGCCGACTGATAGAATCTTGTTACAGTCCTGTTTGGATGAAGAAGAAAAAGGGGCCTGAACCAAGCGTCTTATCGCATCGTTCTCGCCATTTCCGTGTTTAAATTGGCTGTCAAAGTGTACCAAGTTGTCGGAATTTGTCCTCATCCTTCTACTATCCAGGTGAGAGGCGTGATTTATGATCTACAATAAACTTTCAGGAGCAAAGAAGCGAGGAACCAGCTCACTCGTAGATTATGTCAACATAGGCACACAAGCTAATGATCACGGCGCCGCTACAAATAGTTTGACTGCGTTAGTGCTTATAATAACAATATCACTAATACTTGGTTAATAGTCAAGTCACAAAATGTATATGGAGTATTGTTGGAGGTTTTTGGATGGTTATTTATTGGGTTTTATGGGTGGAATAGAGGACCTCCCTTTGGCTCTGTTTTTAAACAGACTTTTATTTACGAGTTAGAATGCAATAAAAAAAATATACATTACTCGTCATGTCTTTCATATTGACAGTGAACAATAGGCAAAAAAAAAGTACAGTTCCCATTTAAAAACTGATTTTAAAAAAATGCTTCTGAAATTATGATTTGATTTGGAATCGAAATTGCGATTCAGATGTAAATCAAATTTTTCAGCAGACCTACTTAGTATTGTTACTGTCGACATTTGTATCGATCTGCCCAACCCTGTTTACATTCCATAGCTCTCGGATAGCATTTAGCATGGCCTCTTGCATCCTCCTACGGCGTGTAGTGTAGTGTAGCATGTTTAGCTTTTCCACATTTTGTAATCCTCCAGTTTGTAAGAAAAGGCAGTTTATTTGCCGCCATGTATACGTGGATTAGTGATTAAAATGCGGCTTCGCACTGTGAAGGGACATTAGCCGCACTCACTCACAAGGGCACAGCATTAGGATGAGGCCATTACAGCTTGTCGCTGTCAAATTTGCGGGAGAAAATTAGAATGTGTCATCAACATGCATTATCATGACATGGTGATAGAATTTTATTCATATTGTTTATATTGTATATTGCAGATCTGGGCAAAATACAGCCCGCGGGCCACATGCGGCCCATTAAGATTTTCAATCCGGCCCGCCGGACGTTCTACTTAATTTTTTTAGACCTTTAACATCAAAACAATAGCCGACATTATGATGTGCAGTGCTGTTTTTAAATGGCCGTAAGTCTTAAACTATAGAAAGTATTTTAATGGTTGAAGTCTGCACTTTTGAGTGTTATACAAGTTATTACGGTAATTTATGTCACAGCAGCTCACACAAGGAACGAAGCAAAGTGGGTGGGGTTTGTTTTCAGAGCAGCCATCCCCAAACGCATGTGTCAGGAACAGATGCAGAAGCAAATTTTTACAACCAATGCGTCCATAAAAGTGATAATATATCAGCGGTATAGCTCGGTTGGTAGAGTGGCCGTGCCATCAACTTGAGGGTTGCAGGTTCGATCCCCGCTTCCGCCATCCTAGTCACTGCCGTTGTGTCCTTGGGCAAGACACTTTACCCACCTGCTCCCAGTGCCACCCACACTGGTTTAAATGTAACTTAGATATTGGGTTTTCACTATGTAAAGCGCTTTGAGTCACTAGAGAAAAGTGCTATATAAATATAATTCATTTCATATTGTAGGTGTTTATTACCCTTTGCATTCGTATTTTGCTGTTTGTTACATTTTTGTTGTAAAAGATGTCTAACAAGGAATTTGTCTGAGAAGTAAAAGAGGAGCGATGTTGAAGGGAACTGAATTATATTTATATAGCGCTTTTCTCTAGTGACTCAAAGCGCTTTACATAGTGAAACCCAATATCCAAGTTACATTTAAACCAGTGTGGGTGGCACTGGCAGCAGGTGGGTAAAGGGTCTTGCCCAAGGACACAACGGCAGTGACTAGGATGGCGGAAGCGGGAATCGAACTTGCAACCATCCAGTTGCTGGCACGGCCACTCTACCAACCGAGCTATACCGCCCACATGTTGTTAATATTCATTCTATTATTGTTCATAGTTAATATTGTAAATCCCACTTTCTTTCTTTTTTTATGTACATTTTGGGTGTCCCATTCAGTAAAAAACTGTAAAATTCCATTCCGTTTTATTGAGGTGGTCTGTCATAACTTTTTTAGAATTCTATCGGACATTGTTCCTGAAAAATAGGGACCCAAACACATACTGTTCAGCACATTTTTACAGCTAAATGTGTACATATCATTTATACACACATACACATTGGCCCCTCAGACACATTTTTTCTCTCAATGTGGCCCCTCGAGTCAAAATACTGTATTTGCCCAGATCTGGTATAGGTCTGGGATTGGCTCCGACTTCCCGTGAAGAATATGGATGCTTGGGTACAAACAATTTTACCTGATATAAACAATGTCAATCCTCAAAAACACATCTCAAACTCCCAGCCTGCGGGGCGGGTGAAAATGAATGTGCAACCAGCCTGCATTGTGAGCTTTACCTATACTGGCGGCCACAGTGGCATTAATAGGATGCATTGCACTGACCATTCTTACCAAGGGTTACAGATGACCACCAAAAGTAGCAAACATGTCATTGTACACGACTAAAGCAACACCACTTGTACAAAATACCTCAGGTCAATAAATCACATCCGACCCACAGATCTAAAATGTGCTTAGAATTTTATCCCTGGGCTTGTATCTATGTTCAACTCATCAGCTGCCTCCCACAAGCCTAATCGTTCCACTGGCAAAGCTGCTGTGAATTAACAATTTGATGTCTAAGTGGTCACATGTGTATATTCTGTGTGCATTACAACCAGAATGACCTCAAGAGCTATCAGAAAACTGGGCAGGTTTAAATAGGACTACTTTAATTACAAGAAAATGATCAAAATAACCTGGGTCAGTTTAAGCATCTCGGTATAGACTTATTTGTATTGCTTGATTTCTGAGAACCTCTAAATCATCATGATTCAGGGACGTTATTGTCAGAGTTTGTAGGTGCCGAACCCCAAGATGCAGAGAAGGCGGAAGGCATTGTGTGGAAAAACAAGATTTAATGTTTATAAAATAAAGGAAAAAACACAAACCAGGAACTAGGAACAGGAAAAAGGATGCCAGGGAAACAAGAACTGGAAGACGAGGAACAAAAAGACAGCAGACTACAAACAGCTACAGAATATAGCTTACCGCTACCGCATCCAGCTACACTGACAACGACAAGTAGAAATGACAATGACAATCAATAATCCAGCAGTGACTGGAGGGTAGGGCAGGTATAAATAGCAGCTGGCTGATTGACACCAGGTGTGGCCAGGTGCCAATCAGCCACAGCTGAGGGGACACAGCACTCAGGGAGAAACAGGAAACAGAACCAAAACAAGAGCGCTGACAGGTAATACTACACACACAGAGGAAAAACTAAAACACAACCAAACTGTCAGGGGCAAGCCTGACAGTTATAATCCCGGCATCGGTCACAAACTGTTTTTCTTTTTTTCCGGGAAATTAAACGTAGAAGCTCTCTCTGTGGTGTCATTGGCCATCTAAATTTGATAAGAGGGTGAAGCCGCATACATTCCTGTGGCCCAATTGGTCTGCACAGCCTATAGAAATGCACCAACAAGCGTGGGTCACACACTGAATGTGACAGGATTTTAAACAGTACACAACTAAATATAGCAGGGACGCCACTATCAGAAAATGAGTTAGGAGTGTGGTGCTAGTCGTTTAGAAAGTCATTATTCTTATCATTGCTGTCTCTGAAATAATTTCAGGTCCCTCCATGCAATGAATACTATATATAATAAACTAAACATGTGAGAATATGAACAAACTTTACTAATCTACGAAATATGCAAGGAGTAGCCATCTGGCCCCTGTAATGGCTATGACTGAGTGTGGAGTATTCCCTTTTTTCATATTCAGATAGGCCTCCATTATCTCGATCAGTCTGAAAACGCTCCATTTAGTTCTTATCTGGTATAGGGAGGGAAGTGAGATGCCCTTATTCTGAGTCTTTTAAACTGCAATTCTATCTCATTTTATCTACCTAATCTTTGTGTCTTATTGACCATGAAGTTTATCTTTAATCTCCCTTTACCCTTATCATCACACAACACTGTGGGTCCATTTTCTGAGGTATGCAATTGTGCTGCTGTATTTGCACCTGACTTAGGAATGCTATACAAAATGTGGAAATCTAAGCAAGATGAACTGTCAGAAATCAAGGTCAAAAGAGCTTATTTTTGTGAAATAATCCACTTATTTAAAGTAATATATTTCCTGTGTAATTGGTAACAAAAAAAATTGTTTGTAAGAACTAAGCACTTTTGACTTTGGTATCAGATATTATATCTTACATTTCCACTTTAGTCACTCGAAAGTTAGATTCTATAGAAATGAATTTTCCCGCTTTCTCACGCCTTCTGTCTCCAAATGCCTTAGCGGGAGCTTTTAACGCCAGTCATACAATCTCCTCTTGATACCGCCTTGTTTATCTCTCTGTATCATCTTAAGCGATGCTAGACTCATCGAGTCGCGTCACGGCTCACTTCACTCCTCAGCAAAAGCTATCAGATAAGATCATAAAACTGAATCCTAATTTAAACGTGGCACTCTTGCTTCTCCAATCCGTGCTGGATATCTGTGCGTTTTAATGTCCAGTGCTCCTGCAGATGTAGACTTCTACAAAGGAATAATTTACAGGACTAATGAAAAGAGCAATCAGTTTATGGACATCGGGGAGGGTCTCTGATGAGGCTCGAAGTGAGAGAATTATAAGAGGCACACTGCATTGCTTCATTAAAGCTGGCTTTAGTTTTTTAAGGCGCACTTCCACTACAATAGACAGACATATTGAAAGGTGTTGAGAGCAAATCAGTATTGTTTGAGCTTCAGAATGATCCACAAGAGGCTGCAACACAGCTCATGTTGCAACACTTTCCAAATGATTATTTATTCCAAGTGCAAGAGGGTTTTTTCTTAGGGGAAAAGCAGTTTGAACTGCATTCTTTCAAAGTTTTCAGTCACTTGCAAATGTTGTAAAGGAGAATAGAGTGGGACATGCAAAGTATCTCAACATTCAGGCTCATTGTTGTTGTTTTTTTTTACAGTTAATACAAAGCAGGTAGCAAAAGAGTAATTCCATCTATGCCCTTGATTTGAAGCAAACATGTTAATATACACATTCCCAAAGAGATACAGCTACAAGCACAACTCTGAAATCATTTAGATTTGAAGAAGTAATAATGCACAGAGGGGAGAAAAAAATTAATCACACGGAAAAGTGTCTCCTTTAAGATTGCTCTGGTGTATTACCTGAGGGTATGGAATGTAAATGGAAAATTGTACATTGTATCCTGTGATAAGACTAACAAATTAATAAAAGTATTTTCATTCTCGTTCCCTGCCTGTATAAAAAGAAACTTTTTCCTCGTCTCTGTGAGGTTTTGTTTTTTATGGGTTCTAATTAATATTACCTCTCGCCTTGGCTGCATTTCAGCTTGTTTATGACAATAATGGGGACACATTATTTCCAAAACTTAAGCATGTACTGTATTAACTATAGGGTCTGTCTTCGACTAAGGATGTAATATTCAAATATATTTTTTTTTTGTGTCCTGTCCAGCTTCTCAGGCAAATCTTATAGTTGATGTAGATGCCCATGTCGGCTGTTCAGATTTACTTTACAAAAGAGAAGTGTAGGATACTTCTCTTGTTGCCTTATTTGTATTTTACTTTATTAAATGTATTTATATTATCATTTGGTGAAGCCGGGCCGGAGCAGGAGGGGATAGAAACAGAAAAAAAAGAAGACAGAGGGGGAAATTGTGGGGACAAGAGGGGGATTAGATAGAGAGACAAAAACAACAACAACAAACACAACAACAACAACAACAATCGAGCAACATCAGCAAATACGACATGTACAAATATGATGGTAAAAGTGATAGCAAATAAGCAGTTAGCGAAAATAAAAAATACAGAAATGACAATGACCATTATTACACTACAGATGAAACAATACAAATACCGATAGAAATAGCGCTATTGATAATGAACAATGCCAATACTTTACCTTTATTATCAACAATACAGTTGTTCAAATGCAACAATACATATACGTAATGATAACTTGAGATACGAAATAATGCAGAAAAATGGAGGGGGACAAAGAGAAGCAACCTACATTAACCTTGCAGATTGTTATAGTAACAATAGGTTAAGCTTTGTCCGTGTGCCATGTGTTATACCCAGTTTACCCTAGGGCAACAACGTTAATATATGTTTGATGAAACGTGATTATGTGCATGAGTGTAAGTATGCATATGTACTTGTATATGTACAGAATGTGTATATGTATTTGTACAGTGAGTGTATATGTACAGTATGTGTATGTGTATGTTTGTATATTGAAAAAAACCCAGTGCATTTGTAATAAGAAACATTTAAATTAATTCCCACATTTATGGGATAGGCTCCAGCACCCCCCCATGACCTCAAAAGGGACAAGCGGTAGAAAATGGATGGATGGATTAAATTCACGGAAATGTGTTAAAAACTGGAACATAAGTGCCCTAAGATAAAGGAGCTGGTCGAATCTCTCGGTGAGGTGGCTTGCTGCAGTCGGCCAAATTTCAGAACTGTCTGCATTACTTTATTTACAATAAAAAAAATCAATTATTGATGTTGACTAATCGATTTTATAATCGTGCATGTCCGACTTGCGATGCATCTAAAAATCGATTATTTCCCCTACCTCTAATTTCTACGCTGTATGCGGAGGGTGCGGCAGGTATTAACTCACTTCCATCCCTCAGGGTTTAACGTCTGCCGATTTGACTGCAAGGTTGATAGTCGAATTAGACTCCTCCGAATAAAATCATCAAATCTTCGACTATTTGAAGACAGCCAATGTATGAACAGTCCAACACAAGACGGGCCAAAGTAAAATCTGCGCTTGTATTAGCGAGGAAAAAGAAACAAGGAGACAGAATTACTTCATGAAAACCCCAAAGATCTGATGAAACTGCTTAACATCGGCACACGTTTGTGTGTGTATTTGTGTGTGTGTGTGTGTGGGTGTCTGTGTGTGTGTGTGTGTATGTGTGTGTGTTCCCTCAGGTCCTCTGGAGGATGGCCTGGAGGAAGAGGAGGAGGAGTGTATCTCTGAGGAGAACGAGCTCCTGGCCAAAGTTGAGTTCTCAGCGGAAGAGAACTTCTCTGCCGAGTTTGAGACTGAGAACATGAGCTGTGGGGACATGGGGTACTTCTGCAGTAAAGGTGAGAATCATTTACATATTTCAAAGAAAAAAGACAGAAGTTTCTACCTGGCGCGTGCTGGACTCTTTTTGATGCCTCATACCTGACAATATGTTGAGGTACCTTGGTGTCAAAGCATCAAGAATGGCTCTAACTCCTGCCAAAGGAATTTAACAAAAAGTCCTGTTCAAATCAAACCTGGCATCAATATCTGAACTTCTCCAACATCACTGCCTACAGAGGAAGCTATCTATTTTGATATGTTATTCCCGCAACCCACCTAGGAGCAGTGGTTTGATCTGAGAGATGGCATTGGCAACGTTGGCTCTTTTACTGTGATAGTGCTGTGAAGGTGTGCTATGCTGAACCAATGCACTGGAGAGCACGGCAGTTGCCTTTGAGGTTGTGCTAAAAAAGCGTTGTTGACTACACTAAGCAGCACCTGCTACTGCTTGGAGGTCCAGCAGAGCTTCGCCAGACCGGCCCCAGCTTTCTTTGAACTGCAATTCAATTAGATTTCTTCTTTGTGTGTTTGTTTCATTTCGGTCACACCTTGCCATCACAGGACCTAATTTGTGGTCTGCTCCAGGTTACAGTGTGAAGATGACAGAGTTGTCCCACCCCCACCTCCTCTAACCCCCAGTTTGCATGTCTTCGCTACCCCAGGTGTCTCCCTCACGGATGCCATATATTTGACTTTTTAATGAAGCACCAATTCTTTGAATGTGTGCCTTCTTTCTCCTTTCAAAGGGAACAATTGTTTAGAATATTTTTTTCCACACTTCTAAACTGATGTGCCTTGTGGGATTACATTAGAGAGGGGAGAATTAATCTTTCATGTTTCAGGTAGGGTACACCCTAGTAATTGTATCAATGTTTTTCTTTTGTTCTCTGGGAAAAGTTGACTGGCACATTTGTTTAGAAATTGCAATTACCAGCAACACTTTGCGCCTGTTTTTAGCCTATTGTCTCTGACATGATGTGTCCTTAAACTTCAAAGTGGAGTGTAGAGGTTTGTAATTGCCCGCTGGCTATGATATAGATGCTGCAGAACACATTGGAGGCTTCTGCTGCCACAGCAAGAAGAAAAAGAAATACAACTTGTGAGAATCTTCAAAGCCACTTGATATTCTCTTTGTTTTGGGTAAACCCATGTGAGGAACTTGGCCTCAAATCTCCTCACTCTCAGTGTTTGCGTATAAAGTGTAATAATGTCAAATGCTGATTTTCTGGCCTGAATTTCTTAATCTGCTCCTTGTCATACACAAGCCAGACATGTCAGATTTTTGTATTACTTCTCTATCTACAGAGGCTAAGACGCCGCTGCCTCTAAGACCCGAATGATGTTTTATCCACATTAATTTTCAAGTTTTACGCCATCATCAGGTGTAGTCATTTCCCCCACGATCCCTTTCTCAATAAGATCTATTTAAAACTAATGTCAGCGTGGCTTAAATTTTCCCCACTTGTGAAACTGCTGTGAATTAAGAAAAAACGCAATCCAGGCAGCATTAAATGGTTTAAGTGTGTTATTCCTCGACTATAAGAGGAAAAGGGACCCCTTGATTAACTAAACCCTCTCAAATGCGATGGCGTGCTGTAATTAGCCCTGTGCGGACTTGAACGTGGGTTTTAAAGCAGCCACTCATCCCATGGCCTTTATCTTGTGCTGCTTTCCGGAGAATAAGGTCTCCCGTGTAAGGTTCCTCCACTGAGCAGCGGCTCTCTGGTCTTAGCTTAGCCTTGTATCTGTGTAGTCACTCTCTGAAATGGGCTTGTCAGGGGGACCTAAAACCTCCATTAAAAGTTTCAGTCCATAATAGGTATTAAAAAGCTGTTGGAACACAAAGAAGAGTACCAATTTTCATTAACATATGAAGCACTTATTAACTTTGATCAGAGTGCGGTGAAGTAGTAAAGCTGCTTAAAGGCGCAAAGGTCAAGAAGTTGAATGCCACGAAGGCTCAGCCATTTGCCTTACCCTTGCAGAAAAAAGACTCCCCAGATAAGTGTGGGGAGCACCTTCATGTCCCATCTTGGTGTGAGGCTTGTAGACCTCTAAATGGGCTGGTGGTTGACTTCAGAACCTGTTTAGTTAATGGTGTCGCGGCTGTGACTCATTTAGGTGGCACTAATGGACATTGTAATAGCCTTAAAACCCACAAATCAACACAATTCAAACTATCCTTGTACTGCAAGTCATGTTTCAATATAGGCCTGGGAAATAAATAAATTAATGGGAGGATTAATTGAAATAAACTCGATAACTTTGTCGTCATCATCATGTCGTTGGCATGTCTGTGTGTGTTTGGGGTTTTTTTTGTCTCTTGCTTTTAAACAGGGGACAAGAGGGTTCACTCTTTGCATAGCTAACAGATCCGTGCTAGTCCCTAGAGAGAAGCACCACAACGTAACAAAAATTAGGAGGAAAAAAGAAGATTGCAATACCAATTGTTCTGATGTGGTACTCCACCCAGTTTTTCAAACTGGAGGAAAAAACTGCACTTCAAAATGTTCAATATTTATCGAAGTGCAATCTTTGCTAACATAGTCAGTGTTATTTGTATTGTTTGTTTACTTATTTTTAAAGTTAAAGTTAAAGTACCAATGATTGTCACACACACACTGGGTGTGGTGAAATTTGTCCTCTGCATTTGACCCATCCCCTTGTTCAACCCTGAGGGGAGCAGTGCGGTATAGCTCGGTTGGTAGAGGGGCCGTGCCAGCAACTTGAGGGTTGCAGGTTCGATCCCGCTTCCGCCATCCTAGTCACTGCTGTTGTGTCCTTGGGCAAGACACTTTACCCACCTGCTCCCAGTGCCGTGCCACCCACACTGGTTTAAATGTAACTTAGATATTGGGTTTCACAATGTAAAGCGCTTTGAGTCACTTGAGAAAAAGCTCTATATAAATGTAATTCACTTCATTTCACTTCACAGTGAGCAGCAGCAGTGGCTGCGCCCGGGAATTATTTTGGTGATTTAACCACCAATTCCAACCCTTGATACTGAGTGCCAAGCAGGGGATCTCAGGGCGGACACTCTAACCACTAGGCCGCTGAGCAGGCTTATTAACCTTTTACAATAGTAAAATGATACCAATGAGAAATCAAAGTTTATTGCGGTTGAAAGGAATGCCTGCATTATTATTATTATTATTATTATTATTATAAGTCCATTAGTGCTTAATTTGGTCACAAAATAATGCTCACAATAATATCGTTAACTGGCAATATTTTGGGGGGAAATATAATCGTCCAACCAAGCTTCTTGGCCCCGGCCTATTTCAGGATAATGTTGTGTGCGACAAAATGGCAAACATGTAAATAACCAACCTTGGCACTTCATAGCTACCTATCCAGAATCTTACTTTATGTCTATTGAGCACACAAACACACTCAACACTTTCTACTGACACATCTGGATCTGTCTGTAATAAAACATATTTCCATTTTTGAGATGTTCTGCACAGGCTATTGTCATAAGCTGCTCACTTTTGTGGCTTCCAATTGCTGCCTGATGGTAATAAGCTTTACTTGACAATTCATATTGGTTAATTTGTACATGACCATTTTCCCATCAGCATCGCTCTTGTTAATTAATCACAATTAATTAAGGCCAACTCAATGTAATGTCTACATTTATTTGTTCTGCACTGAGTGGAACCTAATGCTAAACTTGACCATTCGGATGACCTCTTTACAAGTAGTTTGAATTATAAATGTGAAATAACAGAGTCCCAGAGTTGAAGATGACATCTTTTATGTTACAGAGAAATAATCCCATTCTGCAGCAATGCACCAGGAGGATCTATCTCCTTGGCTCTTTTGCCACTGCTGCTTAGTGCCCAGAATGGTGAATGTGGAATTTGAATGCACAGTTGAAGCTGGAGAATATGGGGAAATGCTAATTTGCGGTGCGATAAGATGAATCGAGTCATCCCTTTAGCCCCATTTGACTCAGTGGAGGAAATTAATCATTAATGTTTGTTAAGTATGACAATCTAACTGGGCCAGATCTACTTGCTCAGAGACTGAGGCAGCATGAGATAAAGACAGAGGCTGCAGAATGGGAGGAAAACTGCCAGATTCTGTAATGATGGGAATTTATTGGCATTTAAAGAGACAGTGGTAGATAATTCCACTGCCACAAATAGAGTGCAATTTCAACATGTTTTTCTGATAGTGGAGAAATCTTAAAGCCCTACTGAAACCCACTACTACCGACCACGCAGTCTGATAGTTTATATATCAATGATGAAATCTTAACATTGCAACACATGCCAATACGGCCGGGTTAACTTACAAAGTGCAATTTTAAATTTCCCGGGAAACTTCCGGTTGAAAACGTCTCGGTATGATGACGTATGCACATGACGTCACTAGTTGAATCAGACATTTTGGAATAGGTCGGTCGCCAGCTTAAATCGTCTTTTTTCATCGCTAAATTCCACAGTATTCTGGACATCTGTGTTGGTGAATCTTTTGCAATTTGTTCAATTAACAATGGAGACTGCAAAGAAGAAAGCTGTGGGTGGGATCGTGTATTAGCGCGGCGGATGCAGCAACACAACCCGGAGGACTTTGAGTTGGATAGCAGACGCGCTACTGTGACTACAGCTTTGTCTTTCAAACATTTGACCGCTTGCGTGCCGCTATGTGCATGTCACATACGTAACTTTAGGGAAATATATGTTTCTTGCCGACTCTGATGGCGGCCGGGGTGTCGTCGAAAGCTACAACGCCCGCCGCCGCACCGCTGTCCTCACCTGTCTGGGTTGACTTCCTCTTTCTCTGGGCCGCCGACCGCATCGATGATCGGGTGAAGTCCTTCGTCGCGCCGTCGATCGCTGGAACGCAGGTGAGCTCCGGTGTTGATGAGCAGATGAGAGCTGGCGTAGGTGGAGAGCTAATGTTTTCAGCATAGCTCTGTCGAGGTCGTAGCTAAGTTAGCTTCAATGGCGTCGTTAGCATTATTAACCGTGTGGTTACAGGTCCAGAGTTTGGTAGTATTGTTGATCTTAATTCTGTCTATCCTTCCAGTCAGGGGCTTATTTCTTTTGTTTCTATCTGCATTTAAGCACGATGCTATCACGTTAGCTCCAAAGCTAAAGTGCTTCACCGATGTATTGTCGTGGAGATAAAAGTCACTGTGAATGTCCATTTCGCGTTCTCGACTCTCATTTTCAAGAGGATATAGTATCCGAGGTGGTTTAAAATACAAATCCGTGATCCACAATAGAAAAAGGAGAGAGTGTGGAATCCAATGAGCTCTTGTACCTAAGTTACGGTCAGAGCGAAAAAAGATGCGTCCTGCACTGCACTCTAATTCTTCACTCTCACGTTCCTCATCCACAAATCTTTCGTCCTGGCTCAAATTAATGGGATAATCGTCGCTTTCTCAGTCCGAATCGCTCTCGCTGCTGGTGTAAACAATGGGGAAATGTGAGGAGACTTTCAACTTATGACGTCACGCCATACTTGCCAACCCTCCCGAATTTTCCGGGAGACTCCCGAAATTTGGCGCATCTCCCGAAAACCTCCCGGGACAAATATTCTCCCGAAAATCTCCCGATTTTCAGCCGGAGCTGGAGGCCACGCCCCCTCCAGCTCCATGCGGACCTGAGTGAGGACAGCCTTTTTTCACAACGGGAGGACAACAGGGTGACAAGAACTAAATCATCCAGACTAGAGATAAATTGTATTATTATGTTTATCTTACCTAAAAATAAATATATTTATTAATTACAAAAAAAACAACTAAATACATTTTTACTATATTTTGCTAAAAACATCAAAATGAATTGTATTTTTATTTTTTATTTTTTATGACTCCTTATTACATCCAGCCATATAATTATACATTAAAATAAACATATTTGAAATAATTAATTTTAAATTATCATAATAATTCATTTAAAATGACCATATTTAATTATTAAACTAATTGCTTGTTTATCAACAACTTTAGCATTTTATTCAATACATTTTGAAGCTCTCAGAAGCCAAGTTATGTTATATCCCTTAATATTTATTTATGCAAGTTTGAAGTATCAATTATCCAAACACAGTGTTGTTTGCATATTTTCAGGATGTATGTATATATATACAGGTAAAAGCCAGTAAATTAGAATATTTTGAAAAACTTGATTTATTTCAGTAATTGCATTCAAAAGGTGTAACTTGTACATTATATTTATTCATTGCACACAGACTGATGCATTCAAATGTTTATTTCATTTAATTTTGATGATTTGAAGTGGCAACAAATGAAAATCCAAAATTCCGTGTGTCACAAAATTAGAATATTACTTAAGGCTAATACAAAAAAGGGATTTTTAGAAATGTTGGCCAACTGAAAAGTATGAAAATGAAAAATATGAGCATGTACAATACTCAATACTTGGTTGGAGCTCCTTTTGCCTCAATTACTGCGTTAATGCGGCGTGGCATGGAGTCGATGAGTTTCTGGCACTGCTCAGGTGTTATGAGAGCCCAGGTTGCTCTGATAGTGGCCTTCAACTCTTCTGCGTTTTTGAGTCTGGCATTCTGCATCTTCCTTTTCACAATACCCCACAGATTTTCTATGGGGCTAAGGTCAGGGGAGTTGGCGGGCCAATTTAGAACAGAAATACCATGGTCCGTAAACCAGGCACGGGTAGATTTTGCGCTGTGTGCAGGCGCCAAGTCCTGTTGGAACTTGAAATCTCCATCTCCATAGAGCAGGTCAGCAGCAGGAAGCATGAAGTGCTCTAAAACTTGCTGGTAGACGGCTGCGTTGACCCTGGATCTCAGGAAACAGAGTGGACCGACACCAGCAGATGACATGGCACCCCAAACCATCACTGATGGTGGAAACTTTACACTAAACTTCAGGCAACGTGGATCCTGTGCCTCTCCTGTCTTCCTCCAGACTCTGGGACCTCGATTTCCAAAGGAAATGCAAAATTTGCATGGTTGGGTGATGGTTTGGGGTGCCATGTCATCTGCTGGTGTCGGTCCACTCTGTTTCCTGAGATCCAGGGTCAACGCAGCCGTCTATATATATATATATATATATATATATATATATATATATATATATATATATATATATATGTATATATATATATCCATCCATCCATCCATCTTCTTCCGCTTATCCGAGGTCGGGTCGCGGGGGCTGCAGCTTAAGCAGGGAAGCCCAGACTTCCCTCTCCCCAGCCACTTCGTCCAGCTCCTCCCGGGGGATCCCGAGGCGTTCCCAGGCCAGCCGGGAGAGATAGTCTTCCCAGCGTGTCCTGGGTCTTCCCCGTGGCCTCCTACCGGTCGGACGTGCCCGAAACACCTTCCTAGGGAGGCGTTCGGGTGGCATCCTGACCAGATGCCCGAACCACCTCATCTGGCTCCTCTCGATGTGGAGGAGCAGCGGCTTTACTTTGAGCTCCCCCCGAATGACAGAGCTTCTCACCTTATCTCTAAGGGAGAGCCCCGCCACTCGGCGGAGGAAACTCATTTCGGCCGCTTGTACCCGTGATCTTGTCCTTTCGGTCATGACCCAAAGCTCATGACCATAGATGAGGATGGGAACGTAGATCGACCGGTAAATCGAGAGCTTTGCCTTCCAGCTCAGCTCCTTCTTCACCACAACGGATCGATACAGCGTCCGCATTAATGAAGACGCCGCACCGATCCGCTTGTCGATCTCACGATCCACTCTTCCCATACATATATATATATATATATATATATATATATATACATATATATATATATATATATATATATATATACATATATATATATATATATATGTATGAAATACTTGACTTGGTGAATTCTAGCTGTCAATATATCCCAAACCACCACCACCACACCTCCCGAAATCGGAGGTCTCAAGGTTGGCAAGTATGCGTCACACTACTTCCGGTACAGGTAAGGCTTTTTTTTTGTCAGCGACCAAAAGTTGCAAACTTTATCATCGTTGTTCTATACTAAATCCTTTCAGCAAAAATATGGCAATATCGCGAAATGATCAAGTATGACACATAGAATGGATCTGCTATCACCGTTTGAATAAAAACAATTCATTTCAGTAGGCCTTTAACAAGTATGCTTGACTTTGGAAAGAAATGTTGGCTGTGATTAAAAAAAAAAAATCTGTTGCTGCATAATATCAGTCTGCAAATAAATGCATTATCAACTGACTACCACTCCTGCTTGGATGGTAGTTCATTCCTTTATTTCATTTTGAATCTTGGGGACACCTTGGAAAAAAAATGTCACTGGGTTAAAGTATTGCCTAACATATAATGAAGCACCATCATGTATAAAGATATTGCTGAAATTGTGCCCTTTCTCTAGCCTCAGTGGTCAGGATTAGAGCGCTGTGAGGTCTTTCAGCTTGCATGCATAGGATTGACATTTTCAAGGGCTTCCTTGGCTGAGACAATGCTAAAAGGGAGAGAAAAAGCCAATATGACTTTGTTGCTACCTTGCTCGAGGAATTGTTTGTGTAAATTGTCTATAAGCTTATTGACCTGAATGTGTGTCACGCTGTGTGCGACTGATTTGGCTGGAGAGCTGTCCTTTGATAAAGCGAGCGATAGGGCTGATTTGAACAGCTCACTGGCTCCTCATGCATGCCCGCCAACCCTGCACTCAGCAGGCCACCTCGCGCCCCCATCCCCTCTGTTCTGGTTAGCAACCTTAAGTATCGCCGTTTGAGTCTGCGGGGAAAGATGTAAAATATGATGTTGCCGATAATGTAGGCGGTGATCTTTGTCAATCCGTCGCCCTTGATAAAGGCTTCGGAGGGTTTTCGGTCAGGATAATGAAACAGGACATTGTCCTTATTACTCAATGTAGACCTCTGTGAATAAAACACAGCACCTCAATGAATCTATTTCTATTCATGACAAGTTACAATGCCATAAAATTAGATTCCCCCCTGTTCTCGGCTGCCGCGCTATAAGCAAAGGAATGCTGCCACAGCACTTCCTCCTGCTGTGCTTTTTCTTCATGACATTTGTGCAGGGAACTTCATCAAAGCCTCGTGACACTGTTCCCTGTGAAGCTGCCTGGATGCGTGTGTTTAAAATGCATTGCAAACTGTGTTAGATAGAAGGCAGAAAATCCTTAATCACTCCTTAATTAAGGAATCATCTTGTAGCTTCATTTCCCGGGCTGTAATTAAACACTTCCAATATGTTCCGTTACAGGGCTTAGCATGTTCGCCTGAGATCAAGGTAGTGCCTTTAATGTTATCTCACCAGTTTTTTGTTTTTTTTTCTAACTCCGCTCCAAGGAACTGTTGATATGTGCTTTTGTTATCGCCATCATAATATGAGCTAATAGTATGCTGAAGAAATTATTTAGCATACTCAGCCCCACAAGAAATAAAAGGAAAAATATAGTTTAGTGGCCTCTCTGATAATACAAACCCTGTTTCCATATGAGTTGGGAAATTGTGTTAGATGTAGATATAAACGGAATACAATGATTTGCAAATCATTTTCAACCCATAATCAGTTGAATATGCTACAAAGACAACATATTTGATGTTCAAACTGATACTTTTTTTTTTTGCAAATAATCCTTAACTTTAGAATTTGATGCCAGCAACACGTGACAAAGAAGTTGGAAAAGTGGCAATAAATACTGATAAAGTTGAGGAATGCTCATCAAACACTTATTTGGAACATCCCACAGGTGAACAGGCTAATTGGGAACAGGTGGGTGCCATGATTGGGTATAAAAGTAGATTACATGAAATACTCAGTCATTCACAAACAAGGAGGGGGCGAGGGTCACCACTTTGTAAACAAATGCGTGAGCAAATTGTTGAACAGTTTAAGAAAAACCTTTCTCAACCAGCTATTGCAAGGAATTTAGGGATTTCACCATCTACGGTCCGTAAAATCATCAAAGGGTTCAGAGAATCTGGAGAAATCACTGCACGTAAGCAGCTTAGCCCGTGACCTTCGATCCCTCAGGCTGTACTGCATCAACAAGCGACATCAGTGTGTAAAGGATATCACCACATGGGCTCAGGAACACTTCAGAAACCCACTGTCAGTAACTACAGTTGGTCGCTACATCTGTAAGTGCAAGTTAAAACTCTCCTATGCAAGGCGAAAACATCCAGAAACGCCGTTGGCTTCGCTGGGCCTGAGCTCATCTAAGATGGACTGATACAAAGTGGAAAAGTGTTCTGTGGTCTGACGAGTCCACATTTCAAATTGTTTTTGGAAACTGTGGACGTCGTGTCCTCCGGACCAAAGAGGAAAGAACCATCCGGATTGTTATAGGCGCAAAGTTGAAAAGCCAGCATCTCTGATGGTATGGGGGTGTATTAGTGCCCAAGACATGGGTAACTTACACATCTGTGAAGGCGCCATTAATGCTGAAAGGTACATACAGATTTTGGAGCAACATATGTTGCCATCCAAGCAACGTTACCATGGACGCCCCTGCTTATTTCAGCAAGACAATGCCAAGCCACGTGTTACATCAAAGTGGCTTCATTGTAAAAGAGTGTGGGTACTAGACTGGCCTGCCTGTAGTCCAGACCTGTCTCCCATTGAAAATGTGTGACGCATTATAAAGCCTAAAACACCACAACGGAGACCCCGGACTGTTGAACAACTTAAGCTGTACTCCAAACAAGAATGGGAAAGAATTCCACCTGAGAAGCTTAAAAAATGTGTCTCTTCGGTTTCCAAACGTTTACTGAGTGTTGTTAAAAGGAAAGGCCATATAACACAGTGGTGAACATGCCCTTTCCCAACTACTTTGGCACGTGTTGCAGCCATGAAATTCTAAGTTAATTATTATTTGAAAAAAAAAAAAAAAAGTTTATGAGTTTTAACATCAAATATCTTGTCTTTGTAGTGCATTCAATTGAATATGGGTTGAAAAGGATTTGCAAATCATTGTATTCCGTTTACATTTACATCTAACACAATTTCCCAACTCATATGGAAACGGGGTTTGTATAAAGGGAGGGGGAAACGTCTGCCCAAGTAGACACGAGCATAAACAAAACTGGGTCGTTTTGACCGCATGTGTTGGAAGTAGGACATATCTTAAGACTTCTCTCCAATAATACTTTTCTCTTTTTAACATCTCCTCAAGTAGGAGGACGACAGCAGACATCCTTTTGGCAATGTCTGCCTCCTTCTTTGAACTGAACCATGTCAAAAAATATAAACAAGCTTGAGTGTGTGCTTGATGCGCAGATTAACTTTGCTGACGATACGCAGTGTTGTCTTGTTGCGGTTCTCACTTGAAGTGTGATAACAAACACATATACATGTGGTGTTAAAGCGATGAGGGAATGACCTCACGCTCTTGTAAACATTTAAGCATATTTTAAGAGATGTAACAATCAGGGATGGGTATTAAATGTGGTACTTTAATAGGCACCGGCCGGTACTACCGGACATTGATTCACGTAAAATCAAACAGTGGCATATTTCGATGCCAAATTTATATTTTTGAACAAAGCAAGTATGCCTGACAGAAAACGCTTCGACGTAAAATAAGGCTCCACTTTTCCAAAATCTGCTAGCGTGATGCTAATTTACACTGGCTTTGCCATATATATGCTACAGATTAGCATTAACAATTTTGCATGGCAACACCCGAATGCAGCTAAGATAGGCTCCAGCACCACCCGTGACTTCAAAAAGGGACAAGCGTTAGAAAATGGATTGATGGATGGAATTTCACACTTTTTAAATATTGTAATAAAAACTACAACTACTATGTGTGTTACCAGCAAACAGCAAGTGTATATTAAGTACAATATTTGCAGTATAAAGACTTTGTAGGGCGCAGCGTAAGACTGGAAAGACATTGAGTTTTTTTGACAAATACTACTTCTTAACTAGGCAACGCACAGCTCATTTCTAAAAAAAAAAGTTACAAATGTGATTTTATTATCAAACAATTACCGTATTTTTCGGAGTATAAGTCGCACCGGAGTATAAGTCGCACCTGCCGAAAATGCATAATAAAGAAGGAAAAAAACATTATGCAACTTTTATAAACTATGAAAAAAACTGCTACTTATAGTCCGAAAAATACGGTAAAATGTTTTAACACACATAAAAGTACCCGTATTGATTCCCTGGTATTGGGAATTGATGCTGGATCGGTTTAAATGTAAAATATACCCATCCTTAGTAACATTTGCAGTATTACAGGTTTTTGTGTGTATGTGCATGTGCTCCCTCCATGTGCGTGTGTACCAGTCAGCGGTTTATGACAACTTTTATTTTATTTTATTATTTTAAGTATTTCTGAAAAATATAGGCAAAAAAATGTTAAAATATTTGTGTTCAGTTAAACCATGACTTGGTGTTCTTGTCATAATTTTTTTTTTTTTTTTTTTTTTTTTTTTTAACTTGAGCAATTTGCAAACCCCCTTTAAGAAGCTAGAATCATAGTCCATGTTTCTTCTGCCAAGGAAAGTTGGTGTGTGTGCGTTGTTAATGTCCATCCATCCATTTTCTACCACTTGTCCCTCGTGGGGGGAGCGGGGGGTACATAAGTTACACATAGAGCATGGGTTGAGATGTTTTTGTTTTTCCAACTGTGCGGCAATCCCTTCCAACTACCGTATTTTTCGGACTATAAGTCACAGTTTTTTTCATAGTTTGGCCAGGGGGTGCGACTTATACTCAGGAGCGACTTATGTGTGAAATTATTAACACATTACCGTAAAATATCAAATAATATTACGTAAGAGACTAGACGTATAAGATATCATGGGATTTAGCGAGTAGGAGTGACAGATTGTTTGGTAAACGTATAGCATGTTCTATATGTTATAGTTATTTGAATGACTCTTACCATAATATGTTACGTTAACATACCAGGCACGTTCTCAGTTGGTTATTTATGCCTCATATAACGTACACTTATTCAGCCTGTTGTTCACTATTCTTTATTTATTTTAAATTGCCTTTCAAATGTCTATTCTTGGTGTTGGCTTTTATCAAATAAATTTCCCCCAAAAATGCGACTTATACTCCAGTGCGACTTATATATGTTTTTTCCCTTATTTATTATGCATTTTCGGCCGGTGCGACTTATACTCCGGTGCGACTTATACTCCGAAAAATACGGTAATAGGTAATACATTTGTAGCCATTCAACTGGTGTCTTTTAATGACACCTTCAGCAGCTTCCGTTATGGTTTGGCTGCGACAACATGTTTACGTTGCTGCAACATCATTTGTTTAATTTTATCAAAAAGCAGAGAATGATAATAAAAGGCAGATTGTTTTTTTACTCGGTCACCTGCTTTCTGACAAGCTACTTGTACTTAAACACCATTCCACGTGATAGGCCTTCATCACTTGTCCAATGATATTGTAACATTTTCCATCCATCCATCCATCTTCTTCCGCTTATCCGAGGTCAGGTCGCGGGGGCAGCAGCTTAAGCAGGGAAGCCCAGACTTCCCTCTCCCCAGCCACTTCGTCCAGCTCCTCCCGGGGGAACCCGAGGCGTTCCCAGGCCAGCCGGGAGAGATAGTCTTCCCAGCGTGTCCTGGGTCTTCCCCGTGGCCTCCTACCGGTCGGACGTGCCCGAAACACCTTCCTAAGGAGGCGTTCGGGTGGCATCCTGACCAGATGCCCGAACCACCTCATCTGGCTCCTCTCGATGTGGAGGAGCAGCGGCTTTACTTTGAGCTCCCCCCGAATGACAGAGCTTCTCACCCTATCTCTAAGGGAGAGCCCCGCCACTCGGCGGAGGAAACTCATTTCGGCCGCTTGTACCCGTGATCTTGTCCTTTCGGTCATGACCCAAAGCTCATGACCATAGGTGAGGATGGGAACATAGATCGACCGGTAAATCGAGAGCTTTGCCTTCCGGCTCAGCTCCTTCTTCACCACAACGGATCGATACAGCGTCCGCATTACTGAAGACGCCGCACCGATCCGCCTGTCGATCTCACGATCCACTCTTCCCCCACTCGTGAACAAGACTCCGAGGTATATTGTAACATTTTATGTTTTAGTAATACCACAGGTAGGAATATATTGTCTATTACAATGATTTCATGATTTTATTATACTATTTATTGGGATTTAAGGCACATTTGACTTATTTAACAACTACCATCAACTACCTGATTTCAACTTTGAGTAGAAGCTGTGTTTACTGTAGTGAACTGAGCAGGCAAACACTTGTTACTTTCAGTAAGTGCGTTCAAGATTAATCACTAAGCTCTCCCATAACTGGCACTGTTGGACATTTGGAGATGGAGTGTCTTTAACAAGGACTTTAGGCACTTACATGCTGGAACGAGACACCCAAATATCCCTGAATCCAGAGACTTTAAGTCAGCCCAGCATCCTATAACACACATTCTTACTCCACAGTAGATCAAACGGTAATAAATAGCCACCTCTCCCCCGCACATTGCTTTCCTTCCTGTTCTCTGGTGCTTCCTCCTGTTCCTGCGAGTACTCATGGGAAATCCTTTTACATGTAAGTGTGCAGCTGGACCTGGTGAGCTCACTACTGATGTGCTAATAATGCCCAATGCATAAGACTGAACACACAGTCATGTGAGGAATTAGGAAGGTGTCGCATCACTACTGCCATATGATTATGATACATACGATTTTTGTCACTGTACAATTTCTGACAAACATACACAAGATTAGTTGTGTTGTGTCTGATTTTGTTGCACTTTTGTGGCTTGCAGGGGAGGAGGACGGCAATCGAGAAACAGGAGACCCAGAGGTGGACGGCCAGGCTGAGAAGACAAGGCATGCTGCAGTGGGGCTGGACGAATGGGATGGTCCAAGTAAGCAAGAAAAATATTATCTTAGATAAAGCCTTTAATAGGCCAAAGTTATTAAATCACATACAATGCACGTCACACTAAGTATACAATTAATGAATAGCACACTTGTCATAAGTTTATGTTATTTAGACAGTATTTAGTTAAAACATATACAATGGTACCTTTTTGTTATCGACCCGTTCCAAAAATGTTAGACAAAATGTAAAATCAAATGAAAATCGAAGCCCATGAGAAAGAATGTAAATCCAATCAACGCCCACAAATAACACAAAACACTTTTTAAAGAGAATAATTATAGTTTTACATGTAGAAACCGATGCAACATACATATAAATGACAAATAAATCGGTAAGTTAAGAATTAACACCACTTTTTTAAGACTTGTTTGTAAAGCTGGTGATGAGCAGACCACACCTTCATACTTTACTAGCAGAACTTTCTTTAATTCAATAGTGTTTCTCACCTTCTTTATCAAAGTGCTGGCATGCACAACTGGGGACGGCGTGGCGAAGTTGGTAGAGTGGCCGTGCCAGCAATCGGAGGGTTGCTGGTTACTGGGGTTCAATCCCCACCTTCTACCATCCTAGTCACGTCCGTTGTGTCCTTGGGCAAGACACTTCACCCTTGCTCCTGATGGCTGCTGGTTAGCGCCTTGCATGGCAGCTCCCGCCATCAGTGTGTGAATGTGTGTGTGAATGGGTGAATGTGGAAATACTGTCAAAGCGCTTTGAGTACCTTGAAGGTAGAAAAGCGCTATACAAGTATAACCCATTTATCATTATTTATAACTTACTTTGGCCCCATTGTAGCTTATTCTTCCCACCAACACATGGGGATCTTAGTTGCTGTGTGATTCTCTCCATAGCAGAGCGGCTCCGTTTAACAACAGTAGTGACGTCGTCGACAAGTTTTCACTGTGAAATTTTGCGTGAGACAATTGGTATGTGGGATAATTTCAACAACAAACAAGTAATATATCCTACTCAGTGGCCTAGTGGTTAGAGTGTCCGCCCTGAGATCGGTAGGTTGTGAGTTCAAACCCCGGCCGAGTCATACCAAAGACTATAAAAATGGGACCCATTACCTCCCTGCTTGGCACTCAGCATCAAGGGTTGGAATTGGGGGTTAAATCACCAAAAATGATTCCCGGGCGCGGCACCGCTGCTGCCCACTGCTCCCCTCACCTCCCAGGGGGGTGAACAAGGAGATGGGTCAAATGCAGAGGACAAATTTCACCACACCTAGTGTTTGTGTGACAATCATTGGTACTTTAACTTTAACTTTAATATCCAACTGGAGAAGGAGAAAAGGGGTGGACTTGCCTACGTTTGTCTTTTTTTTTCTTGTTTATTTGTGTGATTTTAACATGGTCAGGTAAGCGATCATTAAACACGGGACGTTTCATTCTAAAAACCAACCGGATTTGTTTAGTTTTGTGTCCTGCTTCCTGTCCCGCTCTAACCTAATTGTGCGAAATTGCTACGATTTTGCTGAGGCATCCGATAAAAAGTCGTGCGTATTTGCTGCTCAGAGCTCTGTAGCGTCGCAGCTAGGATGCAGTAGACCTGGTGGAAGTTGACACATTAACTAGAGTGAAAACGTACAGTAAAAGCTTTCAGCTGCAATGCAAGCTCACTCTACAGAATGTAGGGGTAAGTTAATGGTCAACGTGTGGGTTTGTCATTGCAACAACCTGCATATAATCCCCACCTGTCTTTAGTGGTCACTTTTGCTGTTTTCCTTGATTGGTCACTATGGATAGGTTTGTGTAGTTTGTTACGTGCGATGTTTAGCCTTCGAGTAACCGAGACAGTATTGGAAAACTGGGACAAAATGTTGGCCACGATTTTTGCCGAAAACCCAGGTACCATTCACAATACTTTTCTTCAAAAGCAACATTGTTCTCTTTTTAAAGGGAAACATTATCACCAGACCTATGTAAGCGTCAATATATACCTTGATGTTGCAGAAAAAAGACCATATATTTTTTTTAACCGATTTCCGAACTCGGTTAAAAAAAAAAAAAAATTAAAAAAAAAAAATTAAAAAATAAAAATAAAAAAAATAAAATTTTTTTTACCGATTTCCGAACTCTGCGATGAGGTGGCGACTTGTCCAGGGTGTACCCCGCCTTCTGCCCGATTGTAGCTGAGATAGGCTCCAGCGCCCCCCGCGACCCCAAAAGGGAATAAGCGGTAGAAAATGGATGGATGGATGGATTTCCGAACTCTAAATGGGTGAATTAAACGCCTTTCTAATATTCGCTCTCGGAGCGATGACGTCATGACGTCACATCGGGAAGCAATCCGCCATTTTCTCAAACACCGAGTCAAATCAGCTCTGTTATTTTCCGTTTTTTCGACTGTTTTCCGTACCTTGGAGACATCATGCCTCGTCGGTGTGTTGTCGGAGGGTGTAACAACACGAACAGGGACGGATTCAAGTTGCACCAGTGGCCCAAAGATGCGAAAGTGGCAAGAAATTGGACGTTTGTTCTGCACACTTTACCGACGAAAGCTATGCTACGACAGAGATGGCAAGAATGTGTGGATATCCTGCGACACTCAAAGCAGATGCATTTCCAACTGGACTGGACAGATCAGCTTTCAGGAAAAGAGAGCGGATGAGGGTATGTCTACAGAATATATTAATTGATGAAAACTGGGGTGTCTGCACTCTCATATTTCATATGCTGTAAACCTAGTTCATAGTTGTTAGTTTCCTTTAATGCCAAACAAACACATACCAATCGTTGGTTAGAAGGCGATCGCCGAATTCGTCCTCGCTTTCTCCCGTGTCGCTGGCTGTCGTGTCGTTTTCGTCGGTTTCGCTTGCATACGGTTCAAACCGATATGGCTCAATAACTTCAGTTTCTTCTTCAATTTCGTTTTCGCTACCTGCCTCCACACTACAACCATCCGTTTCAATACATGCGTAATCTGTTGAATCGATTAAGCCAATGAAATCCGAGTCTGAATCCGAGCTAATGTCGCTATATCTTGCTGTTCTATGCGCCATGTTTGTTTGAATTGGCATCACTGTGTGACGTCACAGGAAAATGGACGGGTGTATATAACGATGGTTAAAATCAGGCACTTTGAAGCTTTTTTTAGGGATATTGCGTGATGGGTAAAATTGTGAAAAAAACTTCGAAAAGTAAAATAAGCCACTGGGAACTGATTTTTAATGGTTTTAACCCTTCTGAAATTGTGATAATGTTCCCCTTTAAGATTCCAAAAAGGAAGAACTGATGTCTAACTGCTGTTAAGTCGTCTTTTCCATTCTACTAAAGGTGACTAACGGATTGATAATACATTGAACACGATAGTTGCATGACAATTACGCCTCAGCAAGCACACTGCTGAACACTCAAAACATGATTCCATTTAATGTATAAAATGACCTCAAGAATTTATTGCAGGTATAAGCGATTGTGAAACGAGAGAGAAGGGAAAAAAAGAGTGAGAGAGAAAAAAGTGGATTTGGGCAAGTTGTGCTTGCTAGCTCAAAGCCCCCCGGGGTGTGTATTTTATACTGACAGTGAATCAGTGTTATCGCACCTATCAGATAATGCATTTATCATTAAATTTCACATTTGCATTTAAATCTGGGGAAGGAAATGAGCATTGCTGGCTAAAGATAAGAGTGCTAGGATGACAGTAATAAACCATCACTGTGATCAGTCAGGAGACAGGGCTGAGGGGGTCAGCTCAGAACTATGGGGGCCATGACAAAAAGAAGGCATCACATGCGGAGAAAAGACAGTACGGGCCCGAGAAATGCTGAGCTTAAAAATATGACTTTTAAAAGGAGGAGTGGATATAGCACGGTCAGATGTAGGACTGTAATTTTTGCGTCTATTTAACCATCGGAATGAAATTTACAGGCTCAGAAAGACAGTGCTGGACTGGCAGACACTCGTCTCTTGCATACACTGCACTTAATTGAACTGGTGAAGAGGTGATGTGAGACAGGTTGCCCATTTCATGTTTTACTGAAGCACAGCCTGAGTGGTTCTGAGCTATCAAGCAGCATTCTTCCACACACTGTCCTAATCTCGGCGGTTTTACATCCTAAAAAAATGGCCACATCGGGGCTCTGGCTACATCTTGAGACCAAGGCTTTAAAAGAAAATCTTGTTTGAAATCAACATGTTTCCATACATATGTTTCTCAGTATACCGTATGCCACCATAATACTGAGTAAACCTCTCTTTCCTCTGTTTTTTCATTAGGCTGCACAGAGTAGGCAGAAATTAATCTTGCAGCATAATAATGCCATTCACTCTGCCATCAGGGCTGCCATGAAAGGTCATTTCCCTTTTTAATTTTTCCCATTGTGTTGCAAAAGTCAGATGGGCATGTTATAATTTGAATAAAGAGGCGAATCAGACAATCAGATAGGGCCATTTGAAAAGACATGACTTCCTGTTCAGAGCGATTAAAAGCAAATTTATTTAGTTTGCGAATGTCTAGCCTTTAATCTCTTTGTAAATGTTCAGATAGTTCCACATTCAAAAAGTTCTTTGTTATTCTTTGGCTTAAGTTGAAGCAGGTGTGATTATGATCACCCGCAGATAATTTTTAATCATGCCACGTGTGCATCTGAATAGGATGTGTAATGGCCGTTCCATAAAAAGAGAGACAAGCCTTTTAATGAGGTGGGTTAACTCGGAACATGCCCACCTGCTTTGGTGATTCTATTGAAACACCTCAGTACACTTTCCCTTTTGCTGAGTAACAACAAAAGCCTTTACAACCCACATCCTGTAATTGAACATTTCTTCTTTTTTTACTCGCTGCATTTCATCTCCACTTTGCACATATCAAGTGGCTGTCCGTGATTGGTCCTTGTTCTCTGATTGTCTCGTCGTCTGCATCAGCAGAGTAGCATGCACGATGACTCAATATTAATCTGATAGCTGTCTCTGTTGTTCAGAGTGCCGAGTCTCTGATGTGGAACACCCAGCAAGCTCCCTTTCTCTCCCCTTGTCTTTACAAGTATGTCCTTAAGCAAATCTGCACGCTGATCTTCCGTCTCATGTTCATTTCTCGTCATGGCACTTTTGCAATCAGCCGTTGATTTGGAAAGATAGCGTGTCATGCTATTCTTTCCATTTTCATGGACTGGCGGTGATAGGAATCTGACTCGGTCTCCCTCATTTCCCTCAACTTGCTCTCCTTCAGGCTAATTGGAAATGGCATGTTTTAACTAGCGAACTTTGCTAATGAACTTGTTACCAGCCTTATCAAAGTGCTTGAGCATGTAAACCACACCCACGTTACAATGGCATGGGGATCCATGGTTTATTAACAGCGCAGTAGTTCGGAGTAATTTATACTGATACTGTATGTCTGCCGTTAAATTAGCACTTGCTCTCACTGTATTATAACCCTAAAGACTGAATTCATATTCCAGGCTAAGTAGCTAAAGCATTGTTTGAAACTGTCAGTGACCTCAGTCAATACATCCATGGCAAAGATGCTAACACATCTAAGGGTACACGGTGTTGCCGGGCTGTTGACTTAAAGGGGAACATTATCACAATTTCAGAAGGGTTAAAACCATTAAAAATCAGTTCCCAGTGGCTTATTTTAATTTTCAAAGTTTTTTTCAAAATTTTACCCATCACGCAATATCCCTAAAAAAAGCTTCAAAGTGCCTGATTTTAACCATCGTTATATACACCCGTCCATTTTCCTGTGACGTCACATAGTGATGCCGATACAAACAAACATGGCGGATAGAACAGCAAGTTTATAGCGACATTAGCTCGGATTCAGACTCGGATTTCCGCGGCTTAAGCGATTCAACAGATTACGCATGTATTGAAACGGATGGTTGTAGTGTGGAGGCAGGTAGCGAAAACGAAATTGAAGAAGAAACTGAAGCTATTGAGCCATATCGGTTTGAACCGTATGCAAGCGAAAACGACACGACAGCCAGCGACACGAGAGAAAGCGAGGACGAATTTGGCGATCGCCTTCTAACCAACGATTAGTATGTGTTTGTTTGGCATTAAAGTAAACTAACAACTATGAACTAGGTTTACAGCATATGAAATACATTTGGCAACAACATGCAGTTTGAGAGTGCAGACAGCGCAGTTTTCATCAATTAATATATTCTGTAGACATACCCTCATCCGCTCTCTTTTCCTGGGGGTCTGGTGGCAGATTTCTTTTACTTAATCGTTGGAAATGCATCTGCTTTGAGTGTCGCAGGATATCCACACATTCTTGCTATCTTTGTCGTACCATAGCTTTCGTCGGTAAAGTGTGCGGAACAAACGTCCAATTTCTTGCCACTTTTGCATCTTTGGGTCACTGGTGCAACTTGAATCCGTCCCTGTTCGTGTTGTTGCACCCTCTGACAACACACCGACGAGGCATGATGTCTCCAAGGTACGGAAAACAGTCGAAAAAAACGGAAAATAACAGAGCTGATTTGACTCGGTGTTTGTAATGTGTTTGAGAAAATGGCGCATTGCTTCCCGATGTGACGTCATGACGTCATCGCTCCGAGAGCGAATAATAGAAAGGCGTTTAATTCGCCAAAATTCACCCATTTAGAGTTCAGAAATCGGTTAAAAAAATATATGGTCTTTATTCTGCAACATTAAAGTATATATTGACGCTTACATAGGTCTGGTGATAATGTTCCCCTTTAAAGCTAGACCATAAACATGGTACCTAGTTGGTGAGGTTGGACAGGCAGGATCTTCAAAAAGAGCAGTAGGAGGGAGTGGCGGAGCACTTTTTCTGAGCAACAGTCTGGAAGTAGGCAGGGCATTCATAGTAATGTAAGCATCAAGTAACTGCAAACAGAGCTTTGTTGAAAGGTGGCACTCAAAAATTCAACAATTCAACAGAGAGCCATAAAAACAACTGGTTAAATATCACCAGTGGATTCAATCGATCGCAACTGGACTCTTCATTTTCAAAGACAAACTGAACGGTCTAGTTTCTTAGTCAAATTGAACAGTTCAGTTTCTAAGACAAGGTGAACAGCCCAGTTGCCATCAATTGAATTGCCTGAGAATACATTGACCTGGATGAATGAGAACACCCATAGATAACAAAAACTAATACTTATTCAAGTCACAAAAGATAAATATAAATTCCAGTGATTAATATGACTGAATAGTTTGACTCTTGCATTAAAAGTCCCTTTGAAAAAAGAACATGTCTTACTATAAAGCTATGACATCTTGACACCATGCAGAAGATGCACCAGGCGCAAAATCTGACAGAAAAGAAGATCAGAAGTAATGTGCCCACCTTGTCAACAAATCCTTTCTTTTGGTCGTCCCTGGCGGCCAGCATGGACCACCTTGCTCAGCTCCTGCTGCCAGTTGACCATTGGCCAGGGGTCAGCCAATGAAATCTACTGAACGGTCTTGCATACACACTCATGCTCCAAAATAGAAATCCATTGTCATCCACCCCCTTCCTTCCCCTTTCAAGACATCAAACATGAAAATGTAGCTTTACATAGATGTAAAAAAAAAAAAAGTAATTTGTGACTCCATCAGTAAACCTCCTTCCCCCAGTTTTACCTCGACCCTTCACAAAAACATTTGAGGTTTAATGCACATATGTCATACTAAGAAAACAAGAGGACCAGATGGTCACAGTACTTTGGCAGGTGGTTCAACAAATGTTTGCGGTTGCCCGTGCAGCTATTTATGTCATGGTGAAACAAAGACAAGCAACTATTTGCTAAACGACAGTGAAACAAAGTGATCGTAGTATAAAGCTCATGTGCATGAATCAGACAGTAAAATTAACTTCAAAGTCCCTCAGTTCATGGAGAGAAACCATGTTTTTGTGCGCGACACGATTTTATGGGACAAACGGTAGAAAATGGATGGATGGAATATTGACAATGATTCTATATAAGACTACATAATCATATTTTTTTTGTGCTGTGTTTTTCTATAGTGCTAGTCATATTTTTGTGTAACTTTTGCAACTCTATAACTATACCCCATATGCCCATTTTTGAATATAATATACCCCAGCCTTAGTGTGTGCTACCTTATGTTGACATTTTGCTTTTTACCCCTATTACAAAAGCTTTTTCTAGCTGTCAGTAAACACTAAAACCAAGAGTAGAGCGGCAACTGTATAGAATCTGTCAAGTTGCTGCTGAATGAATTGTTGCATACTGTCAAGTGTTGTCAAACTAGGCTCCAAAGTCATTCAAATAATATTGATGTCTGAAATAATACTACTTGCAGTGACCTGAGTGTATTGGTCAAAACATGCTGTTTACGTTGTAGTATTGATTTAACAGGTTATTATTTGAATATGCTGCAGCTGTTCATAGAAATACAACCACTGGTGATTTTGTATGTTTGCCGCCTTACAAAACGCAATCTTTTTGTAAGTTGATTTCAACAGGTGGAGAAACCCTTGTTATAAAGACGTTTTCTTGTAGGTCACCAGGTTTGTCTGCATCCTACAAGGGCCAGTCCTCTTTACTTTATCTCTCTAAATCCTGACGGTTTTGAGGCGGTCGGTTGATAAGTTTTTGTTTCAGATATTGTGTGGGAATCAGGTCCAGACACTGGCTATGCCACTTCTGGATCTTAAAAGGATTCTTCTTGAGCCAGTTGTTTGTGGCCTTTGCCGTATGTTTTAGAACATCTTCATGCTGGGAGACCGATCTAGAGATTCTATGGTACATGGCCCCATTTGTCAGCTAGTCAATGTGAAAAGGTCTTCCATAGCAGAGAAATAACTCTGTGCTTGACAGTGGGGATGATGTTTCATGGGTCATACTCATTAATTCTCTAATTCCAAATGCAGTGAATTCATTTGATCGTCTGACTCACATTTTCCGAAGCCTTGTCTGAGTCATTGAGATAATCATTTGAAAACTTCAGACTGGCCTGCACGTGTGACTTCTTGAGCAGGAAGAACCTTGCCCACATTGCAGGATCTCCATACATTATGGCAAAGTTGTTTTGAGATCGTTACCAAGCTCCTTCTGGGCACTTTTGGGCTGACCCCGCACATTTGTCAAAATGGTCCTTGTAATTATTAGCTCTATGCAAGATCTTGCATAAAGATCTAAAGCAAAGGCTTTGGATCTTGGTTTTCTCCCATTTTTAAATAATTGAACCAACAGTTGTCTCTATCTTACCAAGCTTATTGCTAAAGGCACAGAACTAATTGACAATGATTAGAGCTGTCTTTGACTAAGGATTTTCATAGTCAATCAATCAATCAATGTTTATTTATATAGCCCTAAATCACAAGTGTCTCAAAGGGCTGCACAAGCCACAACGACATCCTCGGTACAGAGCCCACATAAGGGCAAGGAAAAACTCACCCCAGTGGGACGTCGATGTGAATGACTGTGAGAAACCTTGGAGAGGACCGCATATGTGGGTAACCCCCCCCCCCCCCCTCTAGGGGAGACCGAATGCAATGGATGTCGAGTGGGTCTGACATAATATTGTGAGAATCCAGTCCATAGTGGATCCAACATAATAGTAAGAGTCCAGTCCATAGTGGGGCCAGCAGGACACCATCCCGAGCGGAGACGAGTCAGCAGCGTAGAGATGTTCCCAACCGATGCACAGGCGAGAGGTCCACCCCGGGTCCCGACTCTGGACAGCCAGCACTTCATCCATGGCCACCGGACCTGTGCCCCCCCCCTCCACAAGGGAGAGGGGAGCAGAGGAGAAAAGAAAAGAAACGGCAGATCAACTGGTCTAAAAGGGGGGTCTATTTAAAGGCTAGAGTATACAAATGAGTTTTAAGATGGGACTTAAATGCTTCTACTGAGGTAGCATCTCTAATTGTTACCGGGAGGGCATTCCAGAGTACTGGAGCCCGAATAGAAAACGCTCTATAGCCCGCAGACTTTTTTTGGGCTCTGGGAATCACTAATAAGGGACGGCGTGGCGCAGTGGAAGAATGGCCGTGCGCGACCCGAGGGTCCCTGGTTCAATCCCCACCTAGTACCAACCTCGTCATGTCCGTTGTGTCCTGAGCAAGACACTTCACCCTTGCTCCTGATGGGTGCTGGTTAGCGCCTTGCATGGCAGCTCCCTCCATCAGTGTGTGAATGTGTGTGTGAATGGGTAAATGTGGAAGTAGTGTCAAAGCGCTTTGAGTACCTTGAAGGTAGAAAAGCGCTATACAAGTACAACCCATTTATCATTTATTTATTTAATAAGCCGGAGTTCTTTGAATCAAATCTGATTTGTTAGACTTTGAAAATAACTTTTTATACGCTAGTTTGTTACATGTATGCTAGCAAGAGCGCAGCTAATAGGGATCCCCACAAATACAAATATCTCATTTGCAAGTTGTTACATCACAGAAAGCGTAAAACGAGACAAAATACACAACACGCTCAAATAAACGAACACGCCAGATATTTGATAGTTTACTGAGGTTGTTCGATCAGCCCTGCAGGGGTGAAGCTTTGGCTCTGGCGGAGCGCCGATAAAATGATCAAATTTGACTATCTAGACCAAGGTATTCAACTGGCGGCCCATGAGCCAAATTCAACCTTGGAGAGACTCCAGTCTGCGAATTTAGTTCAAAACTTAGGAGCAGGCCCGGCCCTAACCAATCTGGCGCCCTAGGCAAGATTTTAGGTGGCGCCCCCCCACATCGGCAGTGAAGTGTATATACTCACAAGAAACCGAATAGCTTTGTCTTTGACCTTTTTTTTTTTACTTACAACTATACCTAATATATAAAGGTGTGGACAAGTGACTATTACCTGCAGGGCAAACATTAGCTAACCAGAAGGCAATAACAATGTAAACAAAAAACACCTGCTTAAAAGATCTAATACAAATGTCCCTGAGGAATGTAAGGTGAGTACTGTAATTACCTAACGTTACATTATTATTTTCCATAACAATTTAGCCCCCTCCACAATATTAACCCGACGTTAAAACAGAACTAGCTATTTATTGATTAGCAATTGCCGAATCATGTAACATTAGCTTAATGCTAAAAAGCCAGGTTACTATCACATTCTGTAACAGACAAATAATTTCATGTAGGCTAACATTACCTACCTGCTAACTCTGTCTTTTCTCGTTTCTACTCCTCTTCTTTTCTCTTTTTTCTTCCCTGGGCACCTGACCGTTTTGGCCGTTTTGACATCTTGTGTTGATTTTTTGATGTGGTGACGTCCAAAAAGAGTCATGATACGGGAAGGGAGGGGGCGCACCGTGCGGGGGGGGGGGGGGGGGGGGGGCTAATGTTGTAACAAATAATATTTCTATTAAATAAGCTTTACTTTGCATTTTAATTAACGTGGGATTATTTTTTGTATTTAGAAATAATAATACCAACTTTTTTTTTCTTTTTTTTTTTTCTCCAACATTTGTGGCACTGGCGTGGCGCCCCCTGATGGACGGCGCCCTTAGCATTTGCCTATACGGCCTATGCCACGGGCCGGCCCTGCTTAGGAGGGACTAAACTTTTTGCAGCAGATTTTTTAAAACACTGGAGTGCTGTCATATATATATTTTGCAGTTGGTCCTTGAAAACAGCAGTGTTTTTTTTTTTTTTTACAAAAAGGCATAACTCTGCGTAATTCTGACAAAATAGAACATATATAAAATCGGAAAAATAATAGACAAAAAATGAAATGTCCACTACACAGGATCAAAATAAGAATAACAGTGAACTCTGATTAGTGCCCGGGAACAGGTGAGCGTCCCGAACACTAATCAGAGGCAGGTGAAAATAATCTGCCGTAATGGCAAATAAACAACAAAACAGGGGCGCTGAAACAGAACTTAAACAACAAGTGAATCAAAACGTAAACAAACTATGATCCGGGCAACGGATCCTCACACTTTAACTATCATTTTAGCCAAAGTAAGCCAGCTAAACTTTGTCTACATTAATTCAAGTACGTTTTAAAGCTGCGTCAATTTGCAATGCCGAAAACAAAAGGCACTTTTAATAAACGCAAACACACACAAGCACAGAGAGAGAGACGGACAGGCATAATGTGGAGGTATCTTAAGATTAAACATACAATCTATCACAGTGGTTCTCAAATGGGGGTACGCGTACCCCTGGGGGTACTTGAAGGTTTGCCAAGGGGTACGTGAGATTTTTTTTTTAATATTATAAAAATAGCAACAATTCAAAAATCCTTTATAAATATATTTATTGAATAATACTTCAACAAAATATGAACGTAAGTTCATAAACTGAACATCAAATCAAGTAGGCTATTCCATTCATTACCATAAACCCAGAGTTTCCCCCATGCCATGATGGTTTGACCCTCACTAAAATGTCTGTCAAAAAGAACTGTGAAAAGAAATGCAACAATGCAATATTCAGTGTTGACAGCTCGATTTTTTTGTGGACATGTTCCATAAATATTGATGTTAAAGATTTATTTTTTTGTGAAGAAATAAGTTCATGAATCCAGATGGATCGATTACAATCCCCAAAGAGGGCACTTTAAGTTGATGATTACTTCTATGTGTAGAAATCTTTATTTATAATTGAATCACTTGTTTATTTTTCAACAAGTTTTTAGTTATTTGTATATATCTTTTTTTCCCAAATAGTTCAAGAAAGACCACTACAAATGAGCAATATTTGGCACTGTTATACAATTTAATAAATCAGAAACTGATGACATAGTGCTGTATTTTACTTCTTTATCTTTTTTTTTCAACCAAAAATACTTTGCTCTGATTAGAGGGTACTTGAATTAAAAAAATGTTCACAGGGGGTACATCACTGAAAAAAGGTTGAGAACCACTGATCTATTAGATAGCCAAAATTTTAAGAATCAATCAAATATAGAATTCTACACATTGAGTCAATTTGCAACGCCGTCAAAAAAGGTACTTTAACAAAGGTGAACCGCGCGTGAACACACACACACACACACACACACACACACACACACACACACACACACACACACACACACACACACACACACACACAGAGAGAGAGAGACAGGCACCAATGCAAAGGTATCATAAGATTAAACATACAATCTAATAAAATAATCAAAGCTGCAATTCTACACATTGAGTCTATCAGAGTGCTAAAACTGTCATTAGTTAATCAACAGTCAATAAACCAGTGTGCAGCTTTTTAATCATCACAAAATGCTTTTCTTTTTCAGGAAGTTAGATTTTGTGTTTTGTTTGTTTTCATTCCTGCCATTTTAACTGTTTTAAAAAAAAATACATTTATTTAGTACGTTGCATTTCCTTTCTTTTAAATGGACAACATTTTAATTGTTGTAACATCTGAATGAGCAGCACAGTTACAGTATAAATACATGTTTATATTTATCTTTGTTGTTTGTAAGCACATGCCTAAAATAATTTAAGGTGCATTTAGAAATCGATGGAAAAATTAGAGCCATTAAATATGTGTACGCTTTATTATCTGATTAGTGGACTAATCGTTAAGATAATCGTTGACTCATGGACTGTCAAAATAAGCGTTAGTTGCAGCCCTAATTTGAATTTACAAAATTTAAAGTGAACCAACAGTAGTGATTTCAATGTGAACCTACTGTAGCAACTTTGTCACAATACAGTACGCGGTGAAAAACATGACAAGCATAATGCACTGAAAGTCCTGTCAGGTCGCTCTTTGCAAACAAGACACTTTCCAACATGGAACTCAACTCTTTTCTAAAGTCAGGGTGCAGTCAAGGGAGGGAGGGAGGCGCCAAACTGAGGGGAGAGAGACAAATGGAGCACCCAGATGCAGATTAGGCTGCAGAAGATGAGGGTGTAAAAGGGATTTAATGGTAGGATGGATTAGAGAAATCCTTGTAACAATGTTAAATAATTATGGTTCCAGCCGAGATCAAAGCGCCATTGATTGAACCCCTCAAGCCTTCAGCACACGGAGTCTTAGAAAGCAAAGATTGGTAAACTAGTGCACAGACCACTCTGGCTGCTCCACTTAAATTGGATTGGAAATATTAGGATACAGATGAATCCTTCAGGAGGCTTTCGCAAAGCTTTTGTCACCGGAAATGTAGCTTGGGAACGGTATGAAAGGTTTGATAGTGTACTGTCTCGACAGAATCATAAGACGAGGGTGTCGCAGCTGTCTCGACAGACACCTAAGCTTTTTAAGTAGACTTATAGACACACTTGACTGTTATATCAGCAAACTGGAAACTTTCTCCGCACGACGCCACCTCCCCACCCCACTATACTTCAGCGCCACCGTCGTCTTGTAATCAAGAAATTTGGACGTGCATCACAGCAGTTTTGTCTGGGAAGAGGAAGGTTTTATCTTGCACCCAAAGGGGTTTATTCAAACATCTTTTGACAAGTCTCACAAAACATGAATGACACAGATTACTGATGCTGATAATGAAAGTCCATCATCAGTTTCTCTATGAAGCCCAGCGCCTTGCGAGATTTAAAACGAGTTCCCATTTGTTGTAGACTGTGTCACCTGTATGAGAGAGAAACTACACTTTTGCAGCCACCACACACGTTCAAAATGTGTGGTTATAATGATGAAATATGCAACAAGAGATTAGACAAATCACTGTACTTCTGTGCTGCATCGCCATGATGCAAATGGAGCCACTGATCCGCTATACTAAGAGGCTTTATGAAGGAACTTCATGGTTGTTAGTTATATAATCTAAAATAGGGCAAAACTGTAATCAATGTTCTTATCATCTGAGTAAGATGTCACCACATTCAGTTCTCGTTTTGTACGACTGTGTGGGATGTGGCACAGTCAGAATGCCTTAAATAAGAAAATGTAATCTCTCACTGCATATCAACTGAATTTATGTCCACAATTACAATGCCATCTGTTTTAATTGTGGTTTCATACAAGCAAGTCGGAAGAATTCAAAGAGAAATTGGGAGTTGTCGCTAAATATGGAGCTGACTTAAAAACACAGCCGGTGGTGCAATTTGTGCCCCCGGGGCCAGTCACCCATTGCGTCTTTCTTTAGCTCTTTGAATGTGTTTGTTCTGCAATGCATACCCTTGCAGGCACTATGGCTGCCCACATTTTTCTAAGAGGTATCATTGTAATTGGTTGAATATTTGAAGTGTGTATTTTGTATTAACACGGAGACATTCAGGTAAGCTGTGCTAGGTGGAATATTATTGAGTAAACTCCGGATTGCCCAACTGAAAATTACTTGCTTGTGGAAATTAACATTTCTTTGGGGTGTATATGAGTGGATTTCCTTTGGGTGTATATGTGCATATGAGGGGATGTGTTATTTTTAATGCATTCAGTTGCATATATTTTTGTGGAAAAATTAAATTCTTGATCCTAGCAGTTCAGGTACTTTCATAAAGTATGTTAGCAAAATTACCTTACTTTTATTCAGATTAGGGATGGGTTACTTTCCCATTTGAACATTTGCTGCCCTTTTTTTGTGATTTTTGCGGCCTAAAATGCTTGAATCCGCAGTAGCTTTTTGAGAAAGTTGCGGCAAATGTATTGATGTTTGGAGACTTTTTTTTTTAATATGATTAAATCAATTTGTTGTTATGGATTTGTTATCAATGGTTTAGGTGTTTCTTGTAACTTTAATCTAAAAAATCACAGGTTGTCAACAAAAACTGGAAAACAAATTGATGTTTTACTTGTTTGATACCACACGGACTTAAAAGTATATATGCTGGATGGCAATAAAAGCACATACTAGGAGCTCATTGTCAATGGACTGTGCTGTTTTGATTAATTAAAAACTAATGACAGTAATAATTGATTAACATTTTAGAAATAAACAACACCAAAGGCTTCTTTATTGTCTGCTTTGTCATCCACAAGTTGCAGAAATGTTCAGTTTTCCACTTGAAAAGTCAATTTTAAAGGGGAACATTATCACAATTTTAGAATTGTTAAAACCATTAAAAATCAGTTCCCAGTGGCTTATTATATTTTTCGAAGTTTTTTTCAAAATTTTACCCATCACGCACTATCCCTAAAAAAAGCTTCAAAGTGCCTGATTTTAAACACCCGTCCATTTTCCTGTGACGTCACATAGTGAAGCCAACACAAACAAACATGGCGGAAAGAACAGCAAGCTATAGCGACATTAGCTCGGATTCAGACTCGGATTTCAGCGGCTTAAGCGATTCAACAGATTACGAATGTATTGAAACGGATGGTTGTAGTGTGGAGGCAGGTAGCGAAAACGAAATTGAAGAAGAAACTGAAGCTATTGAGCCATATCGGTTTGAACCGTATGCAAGCGAAACCGACGAAAACGACACGACAGCCAGCGACACGGGAGAAAGCGAGGACGAATTCGGCGATCGCCTTCTAACCAACGATTGGTGTGTGTTTGTTTGGCATTAAAGGAAACTAACAACTATGAACTAGGTTTACAGCATATGAAATACATTTGGCAACAACATGCACTTTGAGAGTGCAGACAGCCCAATTTTCATCAATTAATATATTCTGTAGACATACCCTCATCCGCTCTCTTTTCCTGAAAGCTGATCTTTCCAGTTTAAGGGACGGTGTGAACCAAGACATCCAGGGGGTTTAGCTCGCTCGTCTGCGGGAACAAACTGCCGCCATTGCTTGCCGTGCTAGCGAGGTCCTTTGTCCCGGAATTGCTCACACACTCCGGCAGATTCAATGGGGTCTGGCGGCAGATTTCTTTGACTTTGCTTTGAGTGTCGCAGGATATCCACACATTCTTGCCATCTCTGTCGTAGCATAGCTTTCGTCGGTAAAGTGTGCGGAACAAACGTCCAATTTCGTGCCACTTTCGCATCTTTGGGCCACTGGTGCAACTTGAATCCGTCCCTGTTCGTGTTGTTACACCCTCTGACAACACACCGACGAGGCATGATGTCTCCAAGGTACGGAAAACAGTCGAAAAAACGGAAAATAACAGAGCTGTTTTGACCCGGTGTTTGAGAAAATGGCGGATTGCTTCCTGATGCGACATCACAACGTGACGTCATCGCTCCAAGAGCGAATATTAGAAAGGCGTTTAATTCGCCAAAATTCACCCATTTAGAGTTCGGAAATCGGTTAAAAAAATATATGGTCTTTTTTCTGCAACATCAAGGTATATATTGACGCTTACATAGGTCTGGTGATAATGTTCCCCTTTAAACATTCATTCATGTTCAAACGCATTTACCCCTGCTTCTTAATAGCATTTGTTAACAGTTGAACGTGATCTATTGGGCAATTTTTTGAGGAAACTAAAAGACGAGACATCATCATCACACGTCAACATTTCCGTCCTGTAAATGCTGCTTCTTTTCTAGGTCAGCTTTGCAAATAAAAAAAAGTTTTTTATTTGTCCTTACCCTGGATAAATACATATTGTTGTATTTAGATATACAAACAAAATGTTCCCCGTTTTTTTTAAATCAAAAAACTAACGAGAGTCAAATTCACATATTCAATGACCATTACATTTCAAGTCAAAAGTATCGGTATCAGTATTGACAATACTAATCTTGTATTTACTTGATATTGGATCAATACCAAAATTACCAGTATCGCCCACCCCTGGTTGCCAGTCAATCGCAGGGAAATGTAATCCCACACACGGATAAATATCTCAACTACTATTTCACACACATGCTTCGAAATGTCTATTGACTTATTAGTGTTTTAATATTTTTTGCTGTGAAAGCCTCTCATTGCCGATGCACAGCAAAACGTTGTGGTCATCCCTCCTTTTTTATTTTGTAGAAGGATGAAACGGGCAGAGTCAGCTTGTCAAGTGAATTAAAATTAAACATAACTATGCATGATAAGGATAATACAAAATTCATAAAAATGGCATGTTCCCCCATGATTGCACTGGTGTTGCGATATTCAATTATACAGTTTTTATTGGCGCATTAATCATCTTTTCAACAAACAAGCTGGTGTTAATTAAAGCAAAACATGGATAAATACGTGTTGCCGGATCATCACTCCGTTTATCACCACGCACAGACCCTGAGTTAAGTAAATTCAGCCTGTGAGAGGAATTTCATTGGTCCTTTCTGTGTGTGCGGTTAACCACTTGTTATTGTTCATTTTTAAGACGGTTGAATGAAAGTGTTTTAAAAACCCTTTATCACAATCCTTATGTAAGACAAGCACACATATGTTTTTTCTTGTTTTTATGCATTCTAACTAGTAAATAAATGCCATCAAAAGTCCACTTACAATGGAACCTATCGGAGTCACTCTTTCTGCCTATAAAGCGCTTAAAAACATCCAAACACTTCTGTCATTGTTTTATATACATGCGGTAAGTATATATGTAATGTAGTCACACATTCATACCACCATGTAATATTTACAGATTTTGCTTATTTTAAGCGTCACAACGTTCGCTTTTTCCTTCGATAACATCACTGGTTACTACTCACTGCAGACATCATGAGAGCCAACAAACATATTTTAACATCACTTACTGTACAATTTCTGCTCTCGCTGGAATGCCGACTGTTAGGATGTTGATATTTCCGACTCGTAATTCACGCAAAGAAAAAAGTGGGGTGGAATGGAGCGTCTTTTTAGGTCGTCTCACTATTCCGGGTGTGAATTGCCCTATAATATTACTATCCAGGTGAGAGGCAGGCTTTATATTCTAGAATACACTTTCACGAGCTCCGAGGCGAGAAAGCAGCTAACTGGGTCATGATGTCAATACAACAACATAAGGTGGTTACCTCTCTCTGATCAATGCACCGCTAAATCTAGGTCCTTAACGTTAGCGCTTATAATAACAAAATTTCTAATGCTGAATATCCAGGTCACAAAATGAAATGGAGTATTTCTGGTGCTTTTTGGATGGTTATTTATTGTGCTAATGGAAATAGGCGCAATGACTATGGCGTCACATTAGTGCCAAAAATCCAAGCGCATAAAAACTGTTATCGCGCGCTGATTCTCCACTTCGTGCGCGCGCGACACCCTTTTGCGCGCGTGTGGTGCCTTTTTGCGCGCGCGCGGTGCCTTTCTGCGCGCGCGCCGTCTCGGTCTGTGCGCTGTCATGTTTCGTTTTGGCACTTTGGGGGCGGGTATGATTAGACGGCCCCTTCTTTCTGATTGGTCAGGCGAAAAATGCTCAAAGCCAATCAGAAGTATAGCAGGGCGGGTCATCGTCAATATGTATCAAGATTTACGGAGGAAGAAGTGGATAAAAAAATGTCGCGTGCTGATGAAGGTTATTTCATACCACATAAACACAATACAGGGTAATACAAAATGTGACCCAAATAAATAATAAGACAACAAACACCATAATCACATCTTTCAGCCAGAACTGGTCCACCAGCAATAACATCCAACCATAACATTATTTTATATTTTCACTTCTTCTTGAACATTTGTTTTCTAATTTATGGAATTTCTTTTGATTCAGCCATAAAATTAATGAAATAATCTTTGAATTTTGTTTTTAAAATGTTAAAAATAGCCTTTTAATAATGTATTCTGAAACAGTTTAAAATAATCAGAGAACTGACTAACACTGATCCTACACAACTATGTTGCACAATTAAGTCATTTTTTTTAAAGCGAAAGAGGTAATTTCAATAGGTACAGCATCCTATGTCATATCTACATGTAATAAGATTTGTAACAACGCAAAACCGTTTGTAAATTGGTCGAAAATCGAGCAAGTTATGGTAATTTAATTAGTACATGTACCATTGACATCAATGTAATGATTGAGGCTAGCTGTCCGAGGTAAGATGGCTACAACGTTGCTACGCTGGAGAATCATTGGTCATATGAAAAATGCTCAGAGCCAATCAGAAAGGAGGGGCCGTCTAAGCATACCCGCCCCCAAAGTGCCAAAAAGAAACATGACAGCGCGAGGAGAGATGCCAGGAGTACACAGAGAGTGCACAGACCGAGACGGCGCGCGCGCAGAAAGGCACCGCGCGCACGCAAAAAGGCACCAAGCGCGTGCAAAAGGGTGTCGCGCGCGCGCACGAAGTGGAGAATCAGCGCGCGATAACAGTTTTTATGCGCTTGGATTTTTGGCACTAATGTGACGCCATCAATGACGTCATGGCTCCCATTGTCTCCATTGTAAAATTATTTTTATTTACGTTTATTTATGAGTTGTAGTGCATTAAAAAAAAAGATATGCGTTCTTGTCTGTCATAAGAATTGTGAATTATAGGCAACATTACAAAAAAAGTGCAGCACCCCTTTAAACTATTTATTTTTCTGTAGATCTCAAATTTTTATAATTTGAAAATGAATAGTCCAATTCAGACGGAAGTTGTGTGGATTTAGATTTGAGTGTGTAATGGGGGCCAGTGGAGCCATATGACGTCTTTGTACACACAGCGCATATCTTTCTTTTCACGCGGTCTCTTTTAGTGGCTTTTTTTCTGTTGCCTCTGTGCCTTGCTCATTGATGGAAGGGGATGGAGATTATTCAGGATCCAGGCTTCTCTAATCATAGCTCCCTTCCTGTACTGTCATTCAGCACAAGTGAGGAAACGTCTTGGTGACGAGAGCAGTCAGACAACCATGCAAGTATTTAAGTTCTGGCAATAGAAGAAAAAAAAAACATCTCAAGGCATCTGTAAAAGCATGTCGCTTGTCCATGTCGCACACTGTGAAGCAACTTTATCAGCTCAAGCAGTTCCCCCACTCGGTGAACGGGAGGGCCGGCTGCCTCTTAACTTAAACATTAGATCTTTGTGGTTTGAAGCACTTGGCTGCTCTTCGCCCACTGTGTAGCAGAAAGGCAAATACTGTTGCCCATCACAAAAATCTCTGTTTATGGATAACTTGTGTTCTGCTGCGTTAGCTTGAATCCAAATGCACTCAAACAGACTGTTGCTCTGGACCGACCCACACCTCCCAATTTGCCCTTTCAAAGAAAAGAAAAAAAAGACGTGACGCAAAAGAGGAGAAGAAAAAGGAAGTGAATGGGGAAGAGATGGAGATGGAGGAATTGAAGAAAGGGTGAAGAGAAGGGAGGGGTGAGAAAAGTCAAAAAACGCCACATAACAATGCCAGAAAAAAAATCAGAACATTTTCCACCGAAAGATGGGCCATTTCCAAATCCTTGTGCCCTATCAGACAAATTAAAGTAAATCAAGCATGAAATGAAGCAGAAGAGCCCGGAGATAAGGCTCCTTTAAGTCGTTTACAGATTAGGACAGAGAGAGAGAGGTGCATCTGGTCTCTGGCAGTGAAGGAGGCTAGTTTCTCATTTCACAATAGCAGCCTGTGTATAGGATTACTCTCCCCTGTCACCGACATGAGGAGCAGTGAGGGAAAAGATGTCCACAAAATGTGTCTAAATATGTCCCCACGGAAAGGTTTCGGAGCAGAAACCTGTCAGTGTTGGCCTGATGTGACGTCTGATAAGTAAACATGTTGGGAGTTTGACCCTGTGTAACATCATCGACTTGTTCATTGTTTGCAGCCTCTTCACCTTTTCTTCTTCTCAAGGGGCTTCAATGCCGGGTGGCTTAAAATTCAAATGAATCACGGATTGGCTAAGCGGTGTCATGTGATTGTACGGCTGTCAACTCCTTTGAGCATGTGAGGCACACCTCAGATCAAATTTGAGGGAGGCGCAAAGATTGCTTAAACGATAGCCAGAAACATGATTAGATTTTAGATGACGAATGTCTCTCTGAAATCGAGGAATTCTTAATTTTTGCATCATTCTTTATTTCATGTTTTATATAAACAGATCAATCAATCAATCAATCAATGTTTATTTATATAGCCCTAAATCACAAGTGTCTCAAAGGGCTGCACAAGCCACAACGACATCCTCGGTACAAAGCCCACATAAGGGCAAGGAAAAACTCACCCCAGTGGGACGTCGATGTGAATGACTATGAGAAACCTTGGAGAGGACCGCATATGTGGGTAACCCCCCCCTCTAGGGGAGACCGAATGCAATGAATGTCAAGTGGGTCTGACATAATATTGTGAGAGTCCAGTCCATAGTGGATCCAACATAATAGTAAGAGTCCAGTCCATAGTGGGGCCAGCAGGACAGATCAATTGCTGTTTTATTTCAGCACAGGTAAATATTTAAAACTAGAGATGTTCCGATCAGGGTTTTAGGTTGCCGATTCGGATAGCGATCATCCATGAGTGAGATTAGCCGATACCAATACTGATACCATAGTGAGTGCCATTGACAGTTTAACAACATCAATATTTAAACTACTTCCTTATTATCTTTTATTACCTTCAATAGTTTGATCAAGACAGATAATTCCAATAACTAATAATTACTGATTTGTTTCAACAATGATTCGTTTTGATTCGATATTTGTAATTGCGGATACAATTCAGGAACAATTTTTTTAATTTTTTTTAGAACAATTTTAACTGAATTGATTCAGTGAGTTAAAACTTGTTCGGTAACTGTTTAGCCAAATAAATCAAGCAGTGTGACTGTGAAATAAATACTGGTTACTGCAGTGTTTTTCAACCATTAGTGTGCCGTGAGCTACAGTCTGGTGTGCCGTGGGAGATTATGTAATTTCACCTATTTTGGGTAAAAATATTTTTTGCAAAGCAGTAATTATAGTCTGCAAATTATGTGTTGTTGTTGAGTGTATGTGCTGTCTAAAGCTCTGCAAAATAACCATGTTATTCTCCTCAATATCAGTTAGGTGGCAGCCGGTAACTAATTTGCTTTGTAGATGTCGGGAACACGTCTTGTTAGACGACAAGGGTTTGTCGTCGTATCTAATGCTTAAACCAAAAATAAACAAAAGGTGAGTGCCCCTAAGAAAAGGCATTGAAGCTTAGGGAAGGCTATGCAGAACAAAATTAATACCTAGTAAACAAAAACAGAATGCTGGACGACAGCAAAGACTTACTGCGGAGCAAAGACGGCGTCCACAAAGTACATTCGAACATGACATGGCAATCAACAATGTACCCACAAAGAAGGATAGCAACAACTTAAATATTCTTGTTTGCTAAAACAAAGCAGATGCGGGGAATAGCATTTAAAGAAGTCATGAAACTGCTACAGGAACACACCAACAAAACAGGAAAAGCCACCAAGAAAGGAGCGCAAGACAATAACTAAAACACTACACTCAGGAAAACAGCAAACAACTCGAAATAAGTCATGGTGTGATGTGACAGGTCGTGACAGGACACCTACTTTGAGTCAAGAGCTATATCGATGCATGGTTGGTTATGGTTTAAAGTCATATCCAACAATTGCAACAACGACTTTTTACTGTCAACTGATTTTCTGTCAACTGATGATTTCTGCTGGTGATGTGCCTCCGAATTTTTTCAATGAAAAAATTGTGCATTGGCTCAAAAAAGGTTGAAAAACACTGGGTTACTGGACACTGCAAGTGAAGTCTCCTAAATTCCTGTTATTTCTTGTAAGGGAATTCTGTATAACTGAATTAAGGATACAAGCAAGCAAGTAAACAACAATTGACGGCCAATGCATTCACATCGTTTTTGAATCAAGTCCAACCAACAAGTAGAAAACATTTCTGCTCATGTTTTCGACATTCTAGCAATTTTCAATAAGAGTACATTAACTAGCATTTTAATAGTTCAGTTACCTGAACCAGCCATACAATATATGTGTTCTTAACCTGGGGTCGGTGCGTCGCAGATGATGAACAGTGTTCCAGGTGTGCGGAAGCATGTACTGTATACCCCCTCATCCTTGCTGATGATGTTGGCCCCTCGCTTTTTAATTTCTATAACCTCCTAGATCCATCTCTTCTATTTATTTGTTTCTGATGCAATTTCATCTCCTTGGGTGCCAGTTGCATGCTGTGTGTCGCACTTCCTATTTTTGTGTTCCGGAAATCAGTGTGTCGCCTAACTTGCTCAGCTGTCACTTCCGGGGTGGCGGCTGCGTCTTTTGTAGCTTAAAGTTGTGTTGCGGTTTGTTTTGTGTCATTTGTACTTGTTACGGCTTTTGCAATCGTGCTCTAACTGAAAGCTGTTGTATTGTAATTAATGATATTGTCGTGTTTGCGTTTGTTATGACCTTTCTTAGCCACCATAGCGATTCGCCAGTTTTGTTTTGATGACATCACAGACGTGAAAAATAGACTTATTTTCAAAAGTGGTAAACTTCATATAAAGTCTGCCGTTCTTAAAACCAATGTTTTCTTTGTTTTAGTATGGATAAAATCGATCGATTACCTTTTAAAATTATATTGGATCGTTACCTATCTTCCGGAAGGCAAACTTGCCAAGCACATATCATTATACTTGAAATTTTCGGAATATAAATCAATCTATCAACGTATCGATCAATCGTAGCACTCCAATTAAAAATTGAAAGAAAAGCAAAAACTACTATCGTAGTTATGCCCGAGATATATACCAGTACGAAAGATTTTGTAAATATTTACGGCTGATCAAACAAAACAAAAGTCATCGTTATAGACCCACTAGCTGCAAAAGCTAGCTGTCCTATCAGCTAAACAGACTCAATAACTCCACAGTGATGTTTTGGGGAATTTTATGAAACTGAAACAATACAAAAACAATGCTATTGCAAGTTAATAATACTAACACAGACACTCGTAAACGTGTTAGCATATTCACTAATGCTAACAACGCTAGCTACATTACGATAATACGTACAAATATGCATGTAAACACTCTTCCAGACACCACACATGAGACTGTTTAGTAAGTATGGATTGTTTTTGTTATATTGTAATACTTAGAAATGTTGCTTGGAGCGATTAATGAAGAATCCTTTCTTGCAGAAACGCGATAGACGAATACCGGTAATAGACAAAACGAGATATACTTCTGGTTCAAGGCACGCGACATTTTCAACTCGCAGCACTTGCAGTGAGTGAACTCGTCCAAAAGATGGCGCCATAGCACAAACAGTAACACCCCTTTTCAATGTCTTTCTCTTGAAAACTATTTGTTGAATACAAAACTTTACGGCAGTTAGTTAAGAAAAATCCATAAATTAGCCGCACTGGTTCATAAGCCGCAGGGTTCAAAGTGTAGGAAAAAAGTAGTGGCGTATATTTAAAAAAAATTACGGTATCTACTACTCATTTAAATCCTTTGGTTTCTGCTCTCAAATCCTCCTGTCTCCAGGGAATAACTCCCTGAGTTTGTAAACAGTAACATAAACAACAAACACGTTATTTTGAGGAATTAAAAATATCAACCTAATCACTCTAGAATTGATCATATTGGTATCAACACCACCAATATATGTATTGATCTGCCCTCCTCTTACGTATTTATTAAGCACTTATTTATTGGTGTTGTTTAAAGCTATTTTAACAGTTAAGTTAGCATGCCCGCTCCTGATACTTAAGATACAAAGAATTGCAGTTTATTTGCTGTAATGGAGTTGATTATTATTAGCTTAGGGGAGCGGCTCCACACTGTGTATGGAGACACTAAATTAGCTGCTCTTAGCTTGTCAGCCGAGGGACTTAAAATAAATACAGCGTAAGCCAGAGGGGATCGGCAATGGCGACCACATACTTTTTCATGAAAATGAGTCGATACTGATTGGCACATCCTTAATCAACACCTAATTAAGGAGATAGTTGCTCGTGGATACATGTTTACAATATACAAACACACTCAGGCAGGCGCACAAATCCAAGCACGACTCTCACACTCTAATGCACCCACACAAGGCAAGGGAGCACTGCACTTTGAGCCCGAGCGGGATTTTGTTTCATTCCTTTCGTGTATCTTTTCTCGGAGTGATGAGAGGTGGGGTCGTCCACGGCGCTCGGCTTGCATGGAGAGCTAGCCCCGTCACAGGGTAGCTGCTCTCCAAAGCTGCAACCTTGACCTTCCAAGCCCAAGTCTTAGGTTTAGCTCCTTTATCGCACTATCTTCAGGCATTTAAAAATACTCCTGAAACTCAATGATTTAACCCGCTTTTACGCTGTTCACATCAAAACTGGATGAAAAAAAGCTTAATCCATCTTATCTGTTGGCTGTCAAACTGCTTCAGCTAAAACCTACTCACAAAAGACAACTAGGTCACCCAGGAAAAAAAAAAGAGAATTCCCCGTTACCCAGGGGAAGTTGCATCCTAGTAATTGACTTGGGAGAAGGTTCAGGAGCACCTAAAGTAGTATTTTCCTGAATTAAATGAGGAATATCACTATAGAGCGTGAGCTATACTCTCAGAATAGAAGTATATTATTGTACCTTTACTGTAGCTTGTCACCGGGAGGCTACCTTTACAATTAAAACTTGTGTACCCAAATTTGGCAGATATCTTGAAGTCCAAAAATATCCTTTTCTATATATTCATCCATCCATTTTTTTACCGCTTGTCCCATTCGGGGTCGCGGGGGGTGCTGGAGCCTATCTCAGCTGCATTCGGGCGGAAGGCGGGGTACACCCTGGACAAGTCGCCACCTCATCACAGGGCCAACACAGATAGACAGACAACATTCACACTCACATTCACACACTAGGGCCAATTTAGTGTTGCCAATCAACCTGTCCTCAGGTGCATGTTTTTGGAGGTGGGAGGAAGCCGGAGTAGTGAAGTGAAGTGAATTATATTTATATAGCGCTTTTCTCTAGTGACTCAAAGCGCTTTTACATAGTGAAACCCAATATCTAAGTTACATTTAAACCAGTGTGGGTGGCACTGGGAGCAGGTGGGTAAAGTGTCTTGCCCAAGGACACAACGGCAGTGACTAGGATGGCGGAAGTAGGAATCGAACCTGCAACCCTCAAGTTGCTGGCACGGCCGCTCTACCAACCGAGCTACGCCGCCCCGGAGGAAACCCACGTAATCACGGGGAGAACATGCAAACTCCATACAGAAAGATCCCGAGCGCAGGATCGAACCCAGAACCTTCGTATTGTGAGGCAGATACATTAACCTATTAGGGCTGTCAAGTGATTAATTTTTATTTTGACTAATCACACTCTAAACTTGTGATTAATCATGATTAATTACACGTTATTATTTGCTTGCATAAATACAATTTGCTGAAGAAAATACTTGGATACAAATACAATTTGGTAGCCAGAATGTTATACAGGAACGTTTTTTTGAATATTTTACTAAACTTCAAGTCATTGGTTTGTTCAAAACTTTGTGACAGTAAGTAGATTAAGAATTGAGTGCACATTTTGAAAGTCTTTGCAATAATCTTGCAAACAAAGTACAGTTACTAATCGATAATGTAGTAAAGACACTCATGAACAACTTAACTTAGTGCACCATTCAAATCTGCATTCACTCTTTTTTAGTTTTTGAAACAAGCTGTCAACACTTGGTCCTTGGGTTTTGTTTTTCTGGAAGGCAACGGAAAGTTGGCTCGGGCGAGACGGGAATGTGAGTACATAATTATTTATTACTATCAAAAAAGTACAAACAAAAAGCACGCACAGTGGCGGAGAACAAACTATGAAACCAAAAAGACTATAGCACAAAGGCAATTAACTAAGAACACGGTACAAAACACTTACTGTGGCATGGGACTGTGAACATGGCTTGAGAGGATAAAGTGTGCAGAGCATAAATGCGGATGTCGCCAGGCTGACCAACAGAAAAAGAAAAGCTTAAATAACACAGACATGATTAACGAAAACAGGTGCGTGACTCAAAACGTGAAACAGGTGCGTGACGTGACAGGTGAAAACTAATGGGTTGCTATGGAAACAAAACAAGGGAGTGAACAACCAGAAACTAAAGAGTCCAATAACTAAACAAAACAAAACTTGACTAAAACAAAAACATGATCAACACAGACATGACACAAGCTTTTTTTACCTTTTTCAGAAGGCAATATCGATCACTTGTTTTAGTGCAAAGCGACCCCAGTTCGTTGTGATTACTTACAGATGTCCAACGTTCTCCAGGAAGCAAAATCAATTCACATTCAGTCCCCGTTGTTGCAAATTGATGCTCTTGTTTTGTAGTACAGTTGGTTTATCTTTGCTGTAATTGCGCCTCTCCAAGGTATTGTACGACGAATCAGCTGTGGTGATATGAATGACATCTTCTTGCAGGACTTGGTCTTCACAGATGTCAGATGTCCTGCATGCGGTGGCTGTCCGTTGAGCAAAGGCATATGTTTAACTTACCTGTGCTACTTTTGTTGACAACATTGAACCAGTAAACTTTGCCAGCGTAGCGTTCTCCTCTGCTTCTTGTCGATATATCTAGCATCAATCAATCAACTAATCAATCAAAGATTATTTGTATAGCCCTTAATCACAAATGTCTCAAAGGGCTGCACAAACCGCAACGACATCCTCGGATCTGATCCCACATCAGGGCAAGAAAGAACTCAACCCAATGGGAACAATGTGAAACATGTACAGCAGAGCAGCAGCACCAGCTGACCGGCAGCACCGGTTACTTTTCGCTGAGGATGGTGACTGCTGCTTGCTTTCACCTCAGAGTCTCCAAGACACAAAAAAGTCTCCAATGTCCCCGGGAAAAGTTACTAAATTTGTCGTTAGTAGCTCTTAAAAAAAAAAAAGTCGCCAAGAGGATTTGGTATTTTAAACTTGATGTGCGCCTGTAAGAATAATACCAACAAGTTACATTAGTTTTATCAAAAGTTCTGTTTTGAAGCGCAATTGGCCGCCCCTCATCGCAATCACAGACTTTGTAACAAATGCACACGTCTTCCGGGTTAGGACTTGACCCTGATGTGATTAATTTTCATTCATATTTGATAAAGCGATCTTTTTTTTTTATTAACTACATGCGTTGACATTGATAGCCGTAATATATATGCATATACATATATACATGTATATAGAGTATGTATATATATATATATATGTACACAATCACATATATATACACATATATATATATATATATATATATATATATATATGTATATATATATATATATATGTATATGTATATATATATATATATGCATATATATATATATATATATATATATATATACACATATATACTGTATATATGTGTGAGCCTGCCCCTTTGCTGCCCCGGACCATCTTATTACCTCACTCTTCACCACCTCAATAATTGTGCTCTGGACATTGCATTGCTGCAACATCAACGTAACGCCCATTAGACATCTGACTGTTCCCACCCCCACGTCCCTCTTATCGCGATCTTCCTGACAATGCTAAAATGCTAAAATGTAAACTATTGTCAACCTGCACATCAATGCAGTTTCTATGCCGCTGGACAAAGCTCAAACAAAATCTCATTGTTCATGTATGATTTATGTGTTGTTATGACAATGACAATAAAGGAATTGATTGATTGATTGATTGACTGTGTGTGTATATATATATATATATATATATATATATATATATATGTATATGTGTGTGTATATATATATATATATATATATATATATATATATATATATATATATATATATATATATATATATATATATATATATATATATGTATATATATGTATGTATGGGAAAAAAATCACAAGACTATTTCATCTCTACAGGCCTGTTTCATGAGGGGGGGTTCCCTCAATCATCAGGAGATTTTAATGGGAGCATTCACATACCATGGTTTATATAGGGCACAGAGTGGGTGGGTACAGGCTGGCGTAGGGGCGTGGTGATTGGCTCATGTGTTACCTAGGAGGTGTTTCCGTCTGTGGCGGCATGCTGTTACAATTTCGCTGCGCTTGTTGAGGGATGACAGGTCTGGACGGTAAATAATAAACAGTTTCTCTTTCAAGCATAGGTTGCATCTTTTAGTATCACTATTGTAAGGTGTGCTGGATGCAAGAATTTGCCATGTTATTGAATATTCAACATTATTGTCTTTGAGGTCCCAAATGTGTTTGCTGAGTTCTGTGGTATTCCGCAGGTTTTGGTTCCTGAAAGAAGCCTTGTGATTGTTCCATCTGGTTTTGAATTCTCCCTCGGTTAATCCTACATATGTGTCGGATGTGTTAATGTCCTTGCGTGTTACCTTAGATTGGTAGACAACTGATGTTTGTAAGCACCCCCCGTTGAGAGGGCAATCAGGTTTCTTTCGACAGTTGCAGCCTTTGTTGGTTTTGGAGTCGCTCTGTCCGGGGGCCGACGGCTCATTTGCAATTGTTTTGTTGTGGTTTGAGATAATTTGTCGTACATTGTTCATACAGCTGTAGCTCAATTTAATGTTGTTCTTGTTGAATACTTTTCTTAGGGTGTTGTCTTTGGGAAAGTGTTTGTCAATCAGATTGAGGAATTTGTGTCCAATGTTAGTTGAGACGTTTTTGCTGTATGGGGGGTTGTACCAGATGATGTCGTTTCGTTTTCTGTTCTTTTTTGGCTGGTTTCCTGGCGTGGGTTCATAGGTGAGGGTGAAATTGTATCCGCTTTCATCAAGGGCTTTTTGGTACGGGGGGGTTGCTTGGTCAAATTCAGCTTTGCTAGATGACAGCATCGATAGCCTTTTATTAATTCCGGTAGGTATTCTTTTCGTGGTGGTGGGTGGGTGGTTGCTGTCATGGTGCACGTATTGGAGTGTTGTGTTGTGTTTCGTGAATGGTTGGTAGCTGTTATTTCTCAGGTTGAAAGTGACGTCAAGGAAGTTGACGGTTTGCTTGTTGGCTTCAATCGTGATCCGTAGGCCGTTCTCTTTGAAAATTTGGCATATGCGCTTCTTGGTATTCTCGCTGCTCCTTGGCGAGGCGCGACACACTGCCAGTCCGTCATCACGGTAAATACCAAGGTTCAGGTTGAGGCTAGCGAGCTGGGAGAGGAGGAAACTCCCAACGAGTTCACACGTTTCTGCTCCGTCAAAACTTCCCATAGTGACGTCAAATGTTGCATTGTTCTTTTTTTGCCATGGTGTACTGTTGTGGATGAGAATGGAGTTTTTTGCGTGGATGATGATGTTTCTTTCGTTGCCTGTGATTGAGTCGTAGTCTGAGGCGAAGTCTAGTGCTTGAGTCAGTAGATCTTGCGTGATGGAAGGGTAAAATTCTTCGATATCAAAGGAGATAAAGTTGTGCTGTTGTTTGTCTTGGATGTTTTTGAACCATTTGATTACTGCTGCTGTATTTCTCCATTGGTTGAGTGGTGTTTTGTCCTTGATTTTTGTGTTGACTCTGTCCAGGATTATTTTGCTGATTTTTCCTATTTCAGATTTAGTTGGGTTTATTAGTCGGCATGTTGGGTTATTTGCGAAGTTGGGTTTGTGGTCCTTCAATGTGATGAAGGCTTCCTTGTTGGCTGTGGCGTCCACCCTGTCCTCAATGTCTAGTTCAGCCGCGATCCTTTTATTTTCCAGGTGGATGTTCTGTAAGGTGTATATATATATATATATGTATATATATATGTATATATATGTACACACTATAATGGTATATTGACCAATCATTTAGGAGATCCTGTGGTCATACTGTCTTTGTTTGGTCAAAAGACCCGCACGTACTACAGGACGCCATCTCTGCTACCAATTTCTAAACTGAATTGGCCATATACATGGCTCTCGGTAGCAGTAAGAGAAGTCTCCTGCCCGAGCAAACTGGTTGAAGCCACACCACAAAGTCCCACTTGGGCCGATGGCAGGCTTCAGCTCGCCTAAGGCGCATGGTGGCATGGCAAGCTACATCGTGTCTGACGGCGGATTCTTTTTTGGTGGCGGAACGCACGTCCCGACAGGCCCTGCGTCTCCAATCTCGTAACAGCTCCCAACAAACCGGCGAGGGAGCCGGGGGTAGTCAACTTGCCTCCCCCCCATGATTGAGACAATTTGAGTGCGAGGGTAATAGTCGAATCAGACTCATTCTAATTGAATTATCGACTATTCAAAGACACCCCTAGTGAGGACGCAGTCGTCATTGGTGCGTTCTTGGCTATACCACAAGTGCCAGCGCTCATATTTCTTATTGGAAAAATGTATTTGGTTTTCGTACTGTACGATTCATATTTTGTCTGACCTTTTGAAACATAAGCCAAGGTACCACTGTACTTAAGTTTCCACTAAGAGTCCATTTCAGTTCACCACAATGTCACTACTGAAACCAGCGCATGAACAATTACATAGAAGTGGGATGTTTTGGCTTGGATATTTTGGGGCCTTTTAAAATGTAAATGCAACAAAATGCATACCAAACTGAGCTGGAGTGTACCACTTGTGGAAATGGTTCTTATGTTGTAGCTTTTTGAAAAATAAATTCCAAGTTATTGTTACATATAACTTGGAATAATGCACCATTTACTTGGAGTAGCATACACACCCCAAAACATCATCAGGTTCAATAAACCTCTTGAACTGATCCCTGCCGTTGTGTCGTCTCCTTCCCCCGTCGTACGTAACAAGACTATTCTGTAACTTTGCAAATGTTCATCTATTTTTTAGAGTGTCCGCCCTGAGATCGGTAGGGTGTGAGTTCAAACCCCCGGCCGAGTCATACCAAAGACTATAAAAATGGGACCCATTACCTCCCTGCTTGGCACTCGGCATCAAGGGTTGGAATTGGGGGTTAAATCACCAAAAATGATTCCCGGGCGCGGCCACCGCTGCTGCCCACTGCTCCCCTCACCTCCCTGGGGGTGATCAAGGGTGATGGGTCAAATGCAGAGAATAATTCCGCCACACCTAGTGTGTGTGTGACTATCATTGGTACTTTAACTTTTAACTTTAACTTCAAAGTTCAACGTTTAAACCATGCTGTAAGAAAGTGTGTAATACTCTCTTTATGAAAGGTGTGTAACACTTTTTTTTATCAAAAGACTGAACAGAGAGGATGGCAACTTTCTTTTGCCACTGAAAATGCATTTCAACAAAGCATACCATCAATTTCTCTTTCATCCTGCCACTCACAAGTAGAGTAATGTCCTCTTGATGGGTTAGACATTTTGTGAAAAACATTTAAAAGAATCAGATTGCAGCTGGTGTGGTGTGTGTCCTCTAGATGGTTTTGGTGATATGAGAGATATCTTTGTGTGAGGACAATTATTCTTTCAGTTTTGCTGTCTGGCTTTACATGCAATCAATTGAAATTGCAGCGCTGCCCCAAAGATGGATGTCTTGCCGTTGTTGTCAGGAGGCGGCCTGCTTACTTTGTCAGGCTTTTGATGGAAGGTATGACTTGACAGCTGGTATATTTCATTTGTTCAATGACACAAAACAGAGTATGTGCTGATACTGTACTGTTGGACCAAATTATTGCATGTGAGGGAGTTAGTGTGTAGATTTTTGAATGTATTTAGTAGGGTTGTACATCTCCTTGTGATGGATGGTTCGTTACGCATTTAAACACATTGGTTATGATACGATTAAAAAACAACATATTCTATAAACAGAACAATTCGATTAGATTTGATATAGTGTATGAACGATTTGATAAAATTTGATACGGTGTATGAACAATTGGATTGTAAGGTTAACATTTGTTGATGACCACATTCTTTACTACAGTGTTTTTCAACCTTTATTGAGCCAAGGCACACTTTTTTAATAAAGAAAATACGGCGGCACACCACCAGCAGAAAACGTTAAAAAATTAAACTCCACCAGGTTGTTGTGCTTTTTTTTGAGTTTATTGTTGTTTTCCTGCGTGTAGTGTTTTAGTTCCTGTCTTGCGTTGTTATTTTGGTGGCTCTTCCTGTGTTGTTGGTGTTTTCCTGTAGCAGTTTCACGCCTTCCTTTGAGTGCTATTGCCTGACCTGCTTTCTATAGGCAAACAATTTATTTAAGTTGTGCGGACACTTCCCTTCTTTGTGGGCACATTGTTGATTGTCATGTCATGTACATGATGTACTTTGTGGACGCCGTCTGCTCCACACGCTGTAAGTCTTTGCTGTCGTCCAGCATTCTGTTTTTGTTTACTTTGTAGCCAGTTCAGTTTTACTTTCGTTTTGCATACCCATCCCCATGCTTCATTGCCTTTTCCTTTCCGTTTTGTTAATTTTTGGTTTAAGCGTTACATACCTTTTTACCTGCACGCCGTCTCCCGCTGTGCTCTGCATATTGGGATCACGACAAACCATCCTCGATGCGTTCCGACTTCTACAAAGCAATGAACTACCTGCTGTCACCTACTGACATGGAGTATTACATGGTTACACTGCTGAGCTCTATACAGCACAGACAGTAGACAACTGCACATTATTTGCAGATTATAATTATTGATTCGCAAATAATATTTTTTGGACCAATTAGGTGAAGTTGCATAATTTCCCACGGCACACCAGACAATATCTCACGGCACACTAGTGTGCCACGGCACAGTGGTTGATAAACTACACCACAAAAGAATAGTACCATTCCTTCCTGTGCATACACTCCTCCTCCTCTTTGAGGATAAATAGTTAGGACCTCGGCACCAAGCACTCAGAGTAGGTCTGTCCTATCTAAGTCTATGAGCATGAATTAAAATTACTTGGATGAGAAGCCAAACGTCTTCCAAGACAAAATAAACAGTCAACTGATCAGTTGATTGCCCTGAGAATACCAATAACTTGGATGAATGACAACACCCATAGGCACATTCCTCAGAACATAAAAAAAAAATCACATTGTATAAAAGTGACATGCTTACAGTAATTTAAAATGTGTAAAAGATACCATAAATCCCAAAAGATGCTGCAAGGCAAAGATAAAGTAAAAAGACAAACAACAGACTTTCTGGTCAAATATATATTTTTAGACATGGACCAAAAACGACTTGCTGAATAAACATATTTTTGTTTGATAGGATGATATAAAAACAATCACATAAAATGTATAAATAAAAAACTGCCTGGAGAGGATACCAGGTGGCCACAGTTCATTTCTGGAGAGGTACCAATCTGAAGGAAGTGTTAGCTGATCAGAAATTGAGACCTGAGATGGACCACTCATTGGACCACTCTTCCATGCACCGCTATACATATCTCTGCGTAGATGACTGGATGAGCCTGGAATGAGATACACTCCCCCAATGACTATCTGCTGGTTTCCAGAGACACTGGACTCCCACTTTATCTATTCATTTAACAACTAATTAATCCAACAATATTAATTTAACAATTCAATAACTGTACCCACTGGACATCCATTGCATCCGGTCACCCTGGAAGGGAGGTCCCTCCATCCAACCCTTTTCAAGGTATCAACTTATTTCCCATCTGCCTTTTTTTTCTTTTTTTTTTCCTTGTGCGAATGTGGGTTTAGATCAGGGGATCTCTTTGTAAGTTTGTGAAGCCCTTTGAGGCACTTGCGATTAAAATTGGATTGATTGATTGAAAAAACAGAAGTCTAGGCCTTCAGTGAAATCAATAAAAAAGTAAATGTTCACTGTACTTCAGAACGGCTCTACAGATCTTTCAAATGGAGTCAAATAGTCAAATGTTTTCAGGCGTAATTTCACCGTGTTGACACGATGAATGAGAACATGCTGGTTCTGGATGTCCAAAATCAAAGCATCATATTATATACATATTCCTGGACAGCTATGTGGGGACCTGTGTCAACTGCACCTGACACGAAGGCAAGGGAAGCAAGGGAGTGGTTAGCGGGAGTTGAATAAGAAGTGTGTGTCTACAATGCTCGCCAGGTATATTGCTACTGCTGTGTTGCTTGCTACAAATACAAAAAAAGAAAGTAGTCGTTCGGTAAGGCAAGACTGTCGTCTTTTCCACGAGTCAAGTCAGCGCTGTCTCAGACACTTGCCAGTGGGTATTGACGGTATTAAGTACAGATGTTCCGTAGTGTTGCCGGTCTGGAGCCGTTACGTATCTTGTACAAATACGGGGAAATCATTTTGCGGGCAGCCCTGGCTCTCGCGCTGTTTTATAGGGGAACATTATCACAATTTCAGAAGGGTTAAAGCCATTAAAAATCAGTTCCCAGTGGCTTATTTTATTTTTCGAAGTTTTTTTCAAAATTTTACCCATCACGCAATATCCCTAAAAAAAAAACTTCAAAGTGCCTGATTTTAACCATCGTTATATACACCCGTCCATTTTCCTGTGACGTCACACAGTGATGCCAATACAAACAAACATGGTGCATAGAACAGCAAGGTATAGCAACATTAGCTCGGATTCAGACTCGGATTTCAGCGGCTTAAGCGATTCAACAGATTACGCATGTATTGAAACGGATGGTTGTAGTGTGGAGGCAGGTAGCGAAAACGAAATTGAAGAAGAAACTGAAGCTATTGAGCCATATCGGTTTGAACCGTATGCAAGCGAAACCGATGAAAACGACACGACAGCCAGCGACACGGGAGAAAGCGAGGACGAATTCGGCGATCGCCTTCTAACCAATGATTGGTATGTGTTTGTTTGGCATTAAAGGAAACTAACAACTATGAACTAGGTTTACAGCATATGAAATACATTTGGCAACAACATGCACTTTGAGAGTGCAGACAGCCCAGTTGTCATCAATTAATATATTCTGGAGACATACCCTCATCCGCTCTCTTTTCCTGAAAGCTGATCTGTCCAGTCCAGTTGGAAATGCATCTACTTTGAGTGTCGCAGGATATCCACACATTCTTGCCATCTCTGTCGTAGCATAGCTTTCGTCGGTAAAGTGTGCGGAACAAACGTCCAATTTCTTGCCACTTTCGCATCTTTGGGCCACTGGTGCAACTTGAATCCGTCCCTGTTCGTGTTGTTACACCCTCCGACAACACACCGACGAGGCATGATGTCTCCAAGGTACGGAAAACAGTCGAAAAAACGGAAAATAACAGAGCTGATTTGACTCGGTGTTTGTAATGTGTTTGAGAAAATGGCGGATTGCTTCCCGATGTGACGTCACGTTGTGACGTCATCGCTCCGAGAGCGAATAATAGAAAGGCGTTTAATTCGCCAAAATTCACCCATTTAGAGTTCGGAAATCGGTTAAAAAAATATATGGTCTTTTTTCTGCAACATCAAGGTATATATTGACGCTTACATAGGTCTGGTGATAATGTTCCCCTTTAAAGATAAGATGTCAACTGATTACTTGTGTCGTGCAACATCCGGGCCATGTTACGTAAACTAACGTAGTACGCAAGTAAAACTTTTTAGCAGGCAGCCTTCAACTGATTTCTATATTCGCGATACCTGATTTATGTATTTACACACGATTAATCCAAGTCAGACGTGGTCAAAATACGGCTTTTCAATCTGGCCGGCCGGACGTTTCCAAATAATTATTTTAGACCTTTAGGATCAAAACATTAGCCGCCATTATGATGTGCATTGCTGTATTCTAATTACCATACGTCTTGAACTGTAGAAAGTATGTCAATGGTTGGAATCTGCGCTTTTGATCGATATAAGTGTTATTACCGTAATCTACGTCACAGCCGCTCCAGGCAAATATGTGTTCATATTTTGCTGTATTTGTTGCATTTTTGTTGCGTTTGTAAACGGACATGACTAGGATGGTAGAAGGTGGGGATTGAACCAGTAACCCTCAGATTGCTGGCACGGCCACTCTCTCAACTTCGCCACGCCATCCCCTGTGTGTGAATGTGTATGTGTGTGTGTGTGTGTGTGTGTGTGTGTGTGTGTATATATGTATATATATATATATATATATATATATATATATATATATATATATATATTAGAGATGCGCGGATAGGCAATTATTTAATCCGCAACCGCATCACAAAAGTAACTAACATTTGATCAAATCCACACCCGCCCGCCACCCGCCCGTTGTTATATATCTAATATAGACGATGCAAGGCATTAGTGAGGTTAGAAAGCTTTTGCCTGTTAAAGAAAGGAGACTGATCCAATGCAGCAGAGACATTCAACGCGTGCCACGCATTAATATCTCTTGGCCACGCATTAGTGGCTAAGAGATATTAATGCGTGATAATATTATTTATAATTATTATAGTATTATTGTCATTTCCATTAAGAAAGTGTTGACTATTGTTGCCAATGCCCTCAGATCAGGAGTGCGTTCCTCACACTTTGTGTGCGCAGGTGCAGCAAGCAGAACGATGCTTTTAAGAAGTTAAAAAAATGTTTTAGAAAGACTAGGCCTATATTTTCGTTAGGTAAAAAAAAAATTCTGAATTTATTTCAATGAATATTAACTTGTTAACGTTATAATGCTCAAATAGGGACGAGGGCGGGGTGCACAGTGAAACAGTGAACAATTTTGCGACAAAGATGAACCTTTATTGATTGATCTGCAGCCATGACAAAATATCAGACAATCTCCATTGTCAACGACAGGCAGGAAAATAAAGATAAACACGGCCTATGCTATAGGCATAGGCTCATACGTTTTTAAGTTGAAATAAAAGAATAAATAAAAAATGTGCCTCATAAGCCTTAGGCTGTCAATCACGCGCACAAACTTAAATTATACAATAACATATGTATGTCATCCCTATTTAAACAAAAATAAATTAAATAAATAATAATAATAAATTACCTGCAACTTATTGGCCAAGGCAAATAGCTGGTCTTTTTTCCCCTGGTCTTTAGTATTCCCTTTTTTAGTTTGTCGTGTACCACGTTTGCTGCCGGCGTTGCCATCTCTTTTTTTTTTTTTCTGTTGTGTTGTGTTGTGGTGTGCTGCAGTGCCTGATGAATAATTGCCTGTTTCAAAGAGTGCTGCTCGTTTTTCGTATGTGGGTAACAACATTTAACTATGTATATATATTTCCGAATTGGTTCAACCGCCACCCGTGTCCGCAAACCGCGCATCTCTAATATATATATATATATATATATATATATATATATATATATATATATATATATACATATATATATATATATATATATATATATATATATATATATATATATATATATATATATATATATATATATATATACATATATATGCATTTTTAGACAATATGATTTGCCTTAGCGGCTAGGAGACCCCGAGAGTAACAAGCGGTAGAAAATAGATTAGAAAGGACAAATTTTAAAAAACATCTGAAGTTGTCTATTTTTTTTTTGTTTTAATACCATGATTTTAATAGTCCGGCCCGCGTGTGCGCAGATTTCCCTCAATGCGGCCCCTGAGCTCAAATGAGTTGGACACCCCTGATGTACAATATTACAGTATATGTAACAGCTGCAGCAAAAAAAAGGGCAGCATAAAATATAGAGTAGATCCAGCAGAAAATAGACATTATAAACAAAGAGAGGTAGTTAACATAGAAGCAGTCGGACAAATAGAAAAACAAAAACTTGAGACTTCCCGCAGGCTGGATTTTGGGGACCGCTGATGTATACTGTCAGCTCTGCAATATTTTTCGGGATCGTCTTTTATGTAGGTTTAAAAAGCTCACAGTCTCCTCAACATTTACACAATTATGTACAAAATTGTTAAGTATGAACCTTCTTGTCTGGTGTTCGGATTGAAACACCTGCATATGTAGACTTTCTGGGGCTAACTAAACCGTTCTATTTGGCATTTGCTGCTGGAGCAGGGGAGGGCTTTCCGTACACGTAACCCTTAGAAAGGCTTATGTGGATTTTCATAGCTAAAATGCCCTAATCCAGTTGGCCTGTTTAACACTCTGCCTGAACTGCCCAGTACTTGAAAACAAGCCTGACCCTAAAATCTATGAGCTTTTTTCTCCTTTACACTACCATTACTTCCTGGAAACAAGCTGCCTTTTCCTACTCTTTAAACGTCCAGCCCCCTTTAGGCAGTCAAGGGATGATAGAGGTGGGTAGAGAGAATGAGGAGGAAGAGGACAAGGTGGCTGAGATGGGGGGGTTCAGTGTTTTTAAACAAGCTTGAGATAATAGTGTGAGCTGTGGGTTATAAATGTTGTATTTTGCCCACTGAGACCTGATAATAGCAGTTTGGGAAGGGTGGAAGGAGAAAGTTCATCGCTCTCTTATCAAAGCTCTGTGACATTTCTCCTTCAGCTGTAAAATTTCATATCACATATCTGCTATAAAGATGTGGCACCCCTTGTTGAACTGATACAGAACATTCCACTTCACTCCATATGCCTCTCTTGCGGTGTATTAATTTATAGACCATTTTCCGGCTGTATAATACTGTCTATCAGCTCGGATGAGTGGGATACTAGAGAACATCTCACAACTGCCCCACACAGGTTGATGAAATCTGAGCAGAAGCCATTTGATAGCTTTAATTTAGAGCAGCGACTTTATATCAGCATAAAGCAAATATTTCCGATGATGCCCACACCCTCAATAATGTGGAAAAACAATTTGTAGGATTGACTTTAAAAGTTCCTAACAATCAAACTGGGTAGCACAGTTGCCAATCAAACTGCTTTTTACTGTAAGGTCCGCCGGCGCCTCCTTCCTGAAGCTTATTTTTGGAACTACCGGTACCTCAGGTTGAAATACATGTTCCCAAGAAGAATGTTGTCGTTTCTCTTGTCTTTCTTAAGTCTCACAAGCTCAATCAAAGGTTATTTTTATAGCCCTAAATCACAAGTGTCTCAAAGGGCTGCACAAGCCAAAACGTCATCCTCGGCTCAGATCCCACATCCGGGCAAGAAAAAAACTCAACCCAATGGGATACAATGAGAAACCCCTCTATTTTGAAATGTATCAAAGTATCGGTATACATGGAGCCAAGTGTTTTCTGATGTGGTACTTGGTGAAACAAGTTTAAGAACCACTGGTTTAGCGAGTGACTATCCTCATGTAAACTTATTCATATTTATTTGATGCGTCAATTAAAAACACACAGAGATACCGAACCAAAAACAAAACTGATTTTAACAAAGTGTCTGTGCATGCACAAATTCAAACAGGTTACAATTAGTTTTGGAATAAAATGTTTTTGCTCCACTTTTTTTGAATATCTACCAAACTCACTTATCCCTAGTGGTGTAATGTAACGTTTCTGCCTATTGCAGTATGGCAGAGGGCATGGGTTTGATTCCCGGCATCAGGAAGGCCATCCGACATGACAACGGAAATAAAACAACCAAATAAAATATTAAGGGCAGCACGGTGGTAGAGGGGTTAGTGCATCTGACTCACAATACGAAGGTCCTGAGTAGTCTTGGGTTCAATCCCGGGCTCGGGATCTTTCTGTGTGGAGTTTGCATGTTTTCCCCGTGACTGCGTGGGTTCCCTCCGGGTACTCCGGCTTCCTCCCGCCTCCAAAGACATGCACCTGGGGATAGGTTGATTGGCAACACTAAATTGGCCCTAGTGTGTGAATGTGAGTGTGAATGTTGTCTGTCTATCTGTGTTGGCCCTGCGATGAGGTGGCGACTTGTCCAGGGTGTACCCCGCCTTCTGCCCGATTGTAGCTGAGATAGGCTCCAGCGCCCCCCGCGACCCCGAAGGGAATAAGCGGTAGAAAATGGATGGATGGATGGATAAAATATTAAACCCAAATAGTTAATTAATTTAAAAAATAATGCATACAATCTCAATATAAATCTAATGCTCACTGGTCCATGATATATTACTAAATATATTACTATATATTACTAATATTACTAAATCCACTTGGATATAAAGTATATTGGATATATTTAAACAATTTTCATTGTATAACCAAGACATCAGTTGGTAAACCTTTGCTTTTCACAATGACTTATATATTTTGTACTCACACAAAACAATCCAGTTTTATGTGGAGAGGTTTATCTGCAGTAGCAATTTGATTAAGTACATGTTTATTTCAATTTATTAGGAGACTTTATCTCTGTGTTAAAATGATGTGTAAAAAAATACAGTGCTACATATTTGTGCAATGAGGAAATATTAATTCCATTTTGACATTTTGGCAAATGAAGTTGAGTAATAGTGTATAAACACTTATGAACTTGCAGGTTTATTTTTAAACAGATAACAAGATGGCGGATAAAATGGTCGGCCATATCTTTCGAGGACACAATTTATGAATAGTCAACTCCCATTTATTCTTTAAACCACACCAGACTGGCACTGTGCCACCAAGAAACGTATTAGTATTCAGTCATAGACCACTGAAGAGAGAGAGTAGAGGCTTCTTATTCATCTCCTCAATAACAAAAAATGGACACAAATGTGCCAAAAAAACTAACAGATGCTAGCATGGAGCATCTTGGGTGCTATCTGAGGAGGATCTCGCCACACAAAAGGGACATTCATTGGTCTGCCAAGTATCTGTGGAGTGCAGGAACACACCCTAGAGTCTTTGTGACAGATGATGATCTTATCGAGGGGGGTCCGGTGAGGGGTGAGGGTTAGGTGGTGTTGGTAGATGTGGAGGGTGAAGGTGGCAATGGTGCGGAGACAGTAGTAAAACCTCATTACTAGATATTAGTTGGCAAAGTGTTTGGCATTTGAGAATTGGATACGAAAAAAGTACCGCACATACAATCTCCTAATAGTTGGTGATGTGCTTGGTCATTTGCTTCAAAAAAGAAAGTCATAAAATAATAAAAACAAAACAATACTCTAATGATTTATATTTAACAGTGTAGGACAAGGATATTCAACTAAATTGTTTTGGGGCCACATTACCAAAAAGCTAAGGACTTGGGGGCCGGACTTCTCCCTTCACTCTTCTCCTTGAAGTCTTACTTTGTAAATTCCCGAGAATCAGCATCCTCTACACTTTTTCCCCCATGTACCACCATAATGACTAACATTAAAATACAGTAGCTTAGCAGGCCTAAGTATACATTCAAAACAAGATAGTGGTTTTATTTAACAAGTATATTTAATATTTTTGGCTACTGTAACGTTACACACAGTTTGAACAGTAACACTGTATGCAAATATAAGAAAATAAAACTTGAATATTAAATCAAATAAAATTAACCGCACATAAAAGTTAAATAGACATTGTACTAAAATAGATATCAGAATAAAGATTAAAAGAAAATGTACTGAAGTAAATAGTATAGTATTGTATGGTATAGTATAGTATACTGTATATAGTTTAATATTTAATTGATTCTTTTACCACAAGATAGAGCTCACATACACGGTAACACTTTAGTATGGGAAACATTTTCAGCATTATTTAGTTGTTTATTAACATGTAAATTAGTAACATATTGGCTCTTAAAGGGGAACATTATCACCAGACCTATGTAAGCGTCAATATATACCTTGATGTTGCAGAAAAAAGACCATATATTTTTTTAACTGATTTCCGAACTCTAAATGGGTGAATTTTGGCGAATTAAACACCTTTCTATTATTCGCTCTTGGAGCGATGACGTCACAACGGGAAGCAATCCGCCATTTTCTCAAACACCGAGTCATATCAGCTCTGTTATTTTCCGTTTTTTCGACTGTTTTCTGTACCTTGGAGACATCATGCCTCTTCGGTGTGTTGTCGGAGGGTGTAACAACATGAACAGGGACGGATTCAAGTTGCACCAGTGGCCCAAAGATGCGAAAGTGGCAAGAAATTGGACGTTTGTTCCGCACACTTTACCGACGAAAGCTATGCTACGACAGAGATGGCAAGAATGTGTGGATATCCTGCGACACTCAAAGCAAATGCATTTCCAACGATAAAGTCAAAGAAATCTGCCGCCAGACCCCCATTGAATCTGCCGGAGTGTGTGAGCAATTCAGGGACAAAGGACCTCGGTAGCACGGCAAGCAATGGCGGCAGTTTGTTCCCGCAGACGAGCGAGCTAAACCCCCTGGATGTCTTGGCTCACACCGTCCCTTAAGCCACCGAAGATGATCAAGAGAAGAATATCGACCCTAGCTTCCCTGGCCTGCTGACCTGAGGGTATGTCTAAAGAATATATTAATTGATGAAAACTGGGCTGTCTGCACTCTCAAAGTGCATGTTGTTGCCAAATGTATTTCATATGCTGTAAACATAGTTCATAGTTGTTAGTTTCCTTTAATGCCAAACAAACACATACCAATCGTTGGTTAGAAGGCGATCGCCGAATTCGTCCTCGCTTTCTCCCGTGTCGCTGGCTGTCGTGTCGTTTTCGTCGGTTTCGCTTGCATACGGTTCAAACCGATATGGCTCAATAGCTTCAGTTTCTTCTTCAATTTCGTTTTCGCTACCTGCCTCCACACTACAACCATCCGTTTCAATACATGCGTAATCTGTTGAATCGCTTAAGCCGCTGAAATCCGAGTCTGAATCCGAGCTAATTTCGCTATAGCTTGCTGTTCTATGCGCCATGTTTGTTTGTGTTGGCATCACTAGCTGACGTCACAGGAAAATGGACGGGTGTATATTAAAAGGGACGGCGTGGCACAGTGGAAGAGTGGCCGTGCGCAACCCGAGGGTCCCTGGTTCAATCCCCACCTAGTACCAACCTCGTCATGTCCGTTGTGTCCTGAGCAAGACACTTCACCCTTGCTCCTGATGGGTGCTGGTTAGCGCCTTGCATGGCAGCTCCCTCCATCAGTGTGTGAATGTGTGTGTGAATGGGTAAATGTGGAAGTAGTGTCAAAGCGCTTTGAGTACCTTGAAGGTAGAAAAGCGCTATACAAGTACAACCCATTTATCATTTATCATTTGTATAACGATGGTTAAAATCAGGCACTTTGAAGCTTTTTTTAGGGATATTGTGTGATGGGTAAAATTTTGAAAAAAACTTCGAAAAATAAAATAAGCCACTGGGAACTGATTTTTAATGGTTTTAACCCTTCTGAAATTGTGATAATGTTCCCCTTTAATTAGTCATTATTAAGTACTTATTAATGCCTTCTTCTGCATGGCCTTATTATACAACCAGTAAGCCATTAACTAAGAGTGTTCCCTCAATAACCTCAGAATTATTGCTTATTAGTATCCCTAACCCTAACCCTTATATGTTCCCCTAGTGTCCAAATACCTCAAAATTAAGTATTTGTTACTTACAATATGTTCCTCATACTAAAGTGTTACCCAGAAAACATTTGATTTTGGTCTTTTTATTTTGTCAGAATTTCAGAAGCACTTTGCTGTTTCCAAGAACCCTTTACAGAAAAGTTAGTCAAAGATCATTTCATTGACAGCCTTCTAGTGTTTTCAAGAATCTGCTCCAAAAATGTGGGTCTCTCACAAGCTCTTTTTAACTGAACTTGCGGGCCACCGCTTAAGTAGCCCAAATGATGAAAAAGAGAGGACCTAAAGTTTGTATAAGTAAAGCAGTTCAAAACATGACTACTGAATGCATCTGAAGTAAACAGGCGACAACACCACCTTAGTTACCTAAATCACATCACAAAAGAAAATTGCCAAAAAACAGAGAGATCTTAAAGGGGTGCCTTGAGGTATGCCCTCGTCATATAAATCACACGTTTGGACCCCATTGTTATATCGTATGTTTGTTAGAAAGGTTAAATAGTCAATTCAAGGTCTGTCGGTGTGTTTATAGTGGTCCAAGTTGCAAGGTCCTCTATATAACAAAAGCATTCTCGGGTTTTTAGGAATTTGCTGCTAAAATGTTTGTTTCCCAAAATTTGAACTGAACCCGGGAGCTGGTATGGTGTCATTCCCTCCCGGATTTGGCACCCAGGCCTCCAGTTGAATAACCCTGGTATAGGACAACAGGCATGAGGGATTTAAAAGGGATATTTGGATGATTGCAAAACATGTTAAAGTGAACATGGAAAATACAGACACTTTGTGAAGTCAACTCATTATTCATCCACGGGTGTTATTTTTTTTTTTTTTGGAGACCAGAATACCTGCAACAGCTGTGACTAGCCATCTGTGCGCCGAGGTCCTCAGGCAACATTTGTTGTGTGATGCACACAACTGGAACCCAAACACGGCGGACCACAAACCACACACATTGCCCCTTACCCACCTCAACCTTCATCGCTTGCATCTACACTGTTCAGTATTCGCTCCAAAAAATAAGGACAGAAAAGGGCAAAGGAAAGAAAAACAAGAAAAAGGATGGCTAGGTAGGGGTTGGTTGAGCTGCGTGTCAAGCGGCGCTAAACAGCAACTTGCATCCAAGCGGTTAAAGGCCGCGAGTCTTATCTGAGGACAAACAGAATGCATCAAACGGTGGCTGTTGCTCTCGCTGATGACGACCAGCTGTGCACCAGTGTTTAATTATTTCTCCATAATGAGCTGCAGCAGCATGGACAGGAGGAGAGAAACAATGAGCTGTATGTGTATTTTGCTAAATGTCTTTGCATACATATCCACCAATATATGTATATAATATAATTATTTAAAAAACTAAATGCCAGTCTGTTGCAAATTATTATGTGTGACATTTGATTCTTCACTGTCTTACAAATGATCACAATTGATGAATCAGCACACTTGCATTGTTAATACCCAACAAGGCATTTCGATGCTCTGATAATTCGTCATGCATGCAGGAAGCACAAAAGGGTAACTTTCAATTGCATCACACCAGGCAGATACAATAGTGTTCTGCAGATACACATCTGGTGTACAATTAGAACAGTGCCAAATAGGTCATCGTGACAACTATCAGAATGTTCAAATCACTCCAGACAAGAGAAAAATCCATATTACTGAGCAGTTTCGAAATTGATTAAAATCGTTTTCAATTGTAAAATAATGCACATATATTAATGTCGATTGTAATCCTTTTTGTGCAGGTTTGTGATGTATTTCTCTATCTATCTATATCCAGCCTCCACTTTGCCATTCCAAGGACAGAGCGTGACTGGCATATAATTGACAGAGCCAAATGAACTCTACCTAGCAACAAAGAGCCGGGAAAAATAATTCTGCCTTCTTCAGTTGATCTTACTTACTGTATTTTACGGACTGTAAAGCGCACTGGGACATAAGCTGCACCCACCAAATTTTAGAATGAAAAAATAGTTTTCCATGTATTAGATAAGATAAGATAGGATAAGAATATTTATTGTCCTTGCACAAGCATATGCAGTACACCAGTTCAACGGAATTTTGGGCATGGATTATCTGTCCTTAGTGCAGAACAGGTAAATAATAAGAAAATGTAGATAATTGTATACACTTGACATTGCGGCATGTTATTGCACACATTAAAACAAGTTATATTAACAGCGTTGCTGATTGCACTTGTGCATGAAATCACACAATTTCACAGTCACATGTTTGTATTTAACAGGACTATGGCCCGGTTATATTAACTGTCCCTCAGTCTATTTGTTCGTGTTTTCAGCACCCTGAATCTTCTGCCCAATGACAGCAGCTGAAACATCTGGTGTCCTGGATGTGTACTGTCTTTTAAAATGCTGCGGTCCCTCTTGAGACAACGGGTGCTATGGAGGTCCTGTAGGGAGGGGAGAGGGTGCCCAATGATTTTTTGGGAAGTGTTGATGATCCTCTGTAGTGCCTTTTTGTGTGCCACGGTGCAGCTGGCGAACCACACAGAGATACAGTACGTCAGTACACTCTCAAAGGAGCAGCGGTAGAAGACAGTCAGCAGCTCTCTCTTCAAGTTGATCCTCCTGAGGATCCTCAGGAAGTAGAGCCGCTGTTGGGCCCTCTTCATGACCGTCGAGCTCCATTTGAGGTGTGCATCCATATGCACGCCCAAGAACTTAAAGCTTGGCACCCTCTCCACGTACTCCACGGTTATGTGGATGGGCTGCACATCAGTCTTCCTTTTCCTGTAGTCCACGATCACCTCCTTTGTCTTACAGATGTTGAGGTCCGGGTTATTTTTAGCACACCACCTCACCAGTCTCTGAACCCACTCCCTGTACGCCATCTCATCGCCTCCAGAGATCAGTCCCACTAAAGTAGTGTCATCTGCAAATTTGACGATGGCATTTCCTGGGTGAGAGGTGATGCAGTTGTGGGTGCACAGAGTGTAAACGAAAGGACTCAGTTCACAACCTTGTGTAGCTTGGCAGTCTGTCTGGGAGTATGCTTTGAAGGCAGAGCTAAAGTCGACAAAGAGCAGCCTAGCTTTGCGCCCCTGCAGTTCCAGGTGGGAGATGGTGGTATGAAGCGCAGTGCAGATGGCGTCCTCTGTCGATCTATTTATCTCTGTATGCAAATTGCAGTGGGTCAAGTGTGGGTGAGAGGCAGGAAATTATGTGACGTCGAATTAATTTCTCAAAACACTTCATTGCCCCGGGTGTCAGAGCAACTGGTCTGTAGTCGTTAAGACTGCTGATGGAGGTCTTTTTGAGCAGCGGGATGATTGTGGCAGACTTCAGGCATGATGGGATAAGGGACTGGGATAGTGACTCATTGAACATTCTGGTAAAGACCCTAACCAGCTGGTCTGCACACTCTTTGAGGACCCTGCCAGTTATGCTGTCTGATCCAGTGGCCTTCCTGGGGTTCACTGCTTTCAGTGTGCACCTCACCTTAGGATTTCTTGGTCGAGCTACCACTTGCTGGTGTCCTTCCACTTCGAAACTTGCAAAGAAGTAGTTCAGCTCCTCTGCTAGTGCAGAGGTGCTGGACTTGAAGTGGTTAAAGTGCTGGAATCCCTGCCACACCTGGCGTGTGTTGTTGTTGGCCAAGTGGTCCACAACCTTCCATGCTGCCTTGGCCTCTCTGATGCCCCTCTTTAGGTCGGCTCTGGCTGCGCTGAACTGCATCCCCGGACCTGAAAGCAACATTGCGGTGCCTCATTAGTGCTTTCACCTCTTTAGTCATCCAGTGTTTCTGGTTGGAGTACTCTCTGAGATGTTTGTCAGCAGTGACACTATCAACGCAGAAGGTGATGTAGGCTAGCACAGATCTGGTGTCCTCCTATAGGTGCTGGTGTTCGAACACACTCAAATCTGTGCTCTCAAAGCAGTCCTGCAGCTGGTGTAGTGTATCTTCTGGCCATGTTTTTACAGTGCTTATGGTTGGGGTTTCACTCTTCCTGAGGGGGGTGTATGTAGGAATCAGCAGAATGGACATGTGATCTGAAAGACCCAGATGTGGTAGTAGACTTGCTCTATAGCCTTTTTGGATACATAACATTTGTCCAACGTGTTTGCTCCTCTCGTGGCACACTTGACATGCTGACTGAATCTGGGGAGTAGTGTCTTCAGTTCAGCATGTTTATAGAGTCTCCCCTATGATGTGCACTGCGTCAGGATAAGAGCTCTGCTGGCTGCTAACTGATTTGTATAGCTCCCCCAAAGCTATGTTCGCATTAGCATCGGGTGGTATGTAGACAGCCATTACAAAGACAACGGTAAATTCACACGGTCGATAGAAGGTTCTGCATCTCACGGTCAAATATTCCAAGTCCAAGGAACAATGACTGTCCGCAGTCTTTGCATTTCTGCACCAGTTGTTGTTGGTGTAGATGCTTAACCCCCCTCCTCTGTTCTTACCGGAGTCGCCGTTTCTGTCGTAGTGGTGGAGCGTGTGGCCTGCTAGCCCGATAGCCGGGTCCGGTATGGATGGTTGTAGCCAGGTCTCTGTTATTAGCACAAAACTATAGTCACGGCAACACTTGTCAGCTGCAATCTGTGGTCTCAGCTCATCGATCTTATTCCCAATGGATCTGGCGTTGGAGAGGACGTGGTTGTGGTTTGCATTCCGCAGCGAAATCCCATACACAGTAATTCCTGTTGACTGTATGTAGGATTCACCCAACATACTGTGGTGTTTCCACACAAAAACAAAACATACAAAACTCTAAATTAAGCACCGAGAATGGAGAGCCGTGAGCCATGATTTCTCATCTACGGACTATAAGCCACAGTTATATACAGGTACATTGTGAAATGAGTTATTTAGAAAGAAAGATTTTTCATAAATGTTTTTTTAAAGATTCTGTAAAAAATGTTTGTTACTTACTTACGCCATCTGTCACTACTATTAAGGATATTCCAATCAGGGTTTTATGCTGTCGATTCCGATACTGAACATCCATAAATGAGATTCGCCAGTACCAATACCAATGACATGTATGAACTGTCATTTTTTTAATGTGTTTATTCTGAGCCCTATTGACAGTTTTAACAATATTGACACAATTCTTAAACCAGTCCCATATTCTCTTTTATTACGTACAATTTTCTGAGCAAAACAAAGTCAATAGTACACAATACACTCCCGTACCTTCGGGGCTATAGATCACACTGGTATTCAAGCCGCACCCACCAAATTTTAGAATAAATAAATATGTTTACATATATTAGCCACATGACCATTAGCCACAGCTATATACAGGTACAAAATATTTTGTAAATGTTTATTTAGATAACTTAATTGTTTCCAACTGGTGCTTGGCACACAGCAGTAAAAAGGCTGATCAAACAAAACAGAAGTCGTCATGAACCCACAAGCTGCAAAAGTGAGCTATCCAATTAGCTAAACAGACTCAATAACTCCACAGTTACGTTTTGGTGAATTTCCGAAACTGAAACAATACAAAAAGAAAGTGATTTTAGTCAATAATACTAACACAGACACATGAAAACATGTTAGCATATTCACTAATGCTAACGACGCTAGCTTGATTACAGTATGATAGCATGTACAAACATGCATAAAAACACTCCTACAGACATCACACATGGGGCGGTTTAGTAAGTATGAATTGTTTTAGTTATATTATAAAACTTACAAAAGTTGCTTGGAGTGATGAATGAAGAATCCTTTCGATCAGAAACGCTATAGCCAAATAGTAGACGAAATAGGATGTACCTCCAATTCAAGGCACAAAACAGGTAGTACATTTTCGATCCAGAGCACCTGCAGTGAGCGAACTCGTCCAAAAGATGGCGCCATAGCGCAAACAATAACACAGACTTGTTGAACACAAACATTTATAGCATAAATTAGCCACACCATTTTATATGCCGCAGGGTTCACAACGTAGGAAAAAAGTAGTCCGGAAAATACGGTAAACAAGAGCAAAATCTAATATCTACCACTCATTTAAATCATTCGCTAAAAATAAATACAGTGTCAGACAGAGCGTATTGTCGTTTTTCATCGGCATTACAAGGCAATAATCCCTAGCCACAATCATATTTTAGTTAACCATGAACAATTTATGGTTTTGTTTGTGTTATTAGATTGGAATGATCTAGACTAGAGTCAGGGGTTTGAACTAGACAATTCTGTCAATTCTGTCAAGTCCAATCCTCTCCTTCTCAAGTATTGATGACGCTTTAATTATTGCAGACTCTGAGCTCTAAAATCTCAGTTGATTGATGAGACTGTCACAATGAAAAATGCTTGGACTTTGTTTTGATCTGTTATTTCTGAGCTACTAATGTCTGAAAAATTCCAACACCACAGAACTTGAGGTTGGTCTCTGAAAAATACCTCTAACTTATTTTCATGACAACCAGATAGAGATTTAGAACTGTATTTCGTTGCACATCCCACAAATATGTGCCCCAACAGAGGGTCATCACCCTCAGTAAACTATGCAACAGTCTGCCTTGTAGTTCAGCATAAGAATTTGATTAAACACTATCCCTAAATGTACACTCAATCTACAAGATAAGATAGCTGGGGGTGTCAGGAGGGTGAGCACCGGTAGTACTAACACTGCTATCCGGTTTTACTGTTAATTAACTAGAGTGCTGTACAGCACTAACAAGGCCCCTGCCTTACTGGAATTACAAAAATAGTCCTGCCACTATCCAGCTGCCTGCAGTGTCTCATAGAGATTATCTTAACAGAAGACACCTTTCAACTCATGTTAGTGCATGATGTGCCTGAGGAACACCATCAGATGGATGCTCGATTCATTTGCTTATCCGTTTTGAAACTGCTTAGCTTCAACCTTTAAATTTTGATCCGCAAGGAGGTAATCTTATGATGGCAAATGTGTGTTTATGCAGAAAAAATAATAAGTGTCAATGTAATTCGGAAGGGGAACTTCTGGGATAGATGGAGCAGTGTGGTTAACCGCTTACGGTTGTGTGTGTTTTCAGGAGACCTGGACGCATACCTCAAGGATGGCGAGCGTCGGGTCCACAGCCGTCTACAGATGCCTGTGGGAACAACGTGGGGACCTTTCGAAGGCAAGATTGAGATGGGTAACGAGAATAGCACACTGGTATGTCCACATACTGTTTTTTATTTTATTTAAAAAACATCACATTTTAACATAATTTAATAAAAATATCAAAGGAAGCAGTGATGATTTAAACATGGTTAAATACCAGTCCCAGGACATTCATTTTAGGGATTACATAAATAAAAAGGGGCTGTACAATTAGATAGTGCCTGATGGCAATATAAACAACAATATCTTATATTAAAGGGAAACATTATCACAATTTCAGAATGGTTAAAACCATTAAAAATCAGTTCCCAGTGGCTTATTATATTTTTCGAAGTTTTTTTTCAAAATTTTACCCATCACGCAATATCCCTAAAAAAAGCTTCAAAGTGCCTGATTTTAACCACCCATCCATTTTCCTGTGACGTCACATAGTGAAGCCAACACAAACAAACATGGCGGAAAGAACAGCAAGCTATAGCGACATTAGCTCGGATTCAGACTCGGATTTCAGCGGCTTAAGCGATTCAACAGATTACGCATGTATTGAAACGGATGGTTGTAGTGTGGAGGCAGATAGCGAAAACGAAATTGAAGAAGAAACTGAAGCTATTGAGCCATATCGGTTTGAACCGTATGCAAGCGAAACCGACGAAAACGACACGACAGCCAGCGACACGGGAGAAAGCGAGGACGAATTCGGCGATCGCCTTCTAACCAACGATTGGTATGTGTTTGTTTGGCATTAAAAGAAACTAACAACTATGAACTAGGTTTACAGCATATGAAATACATTTGGCAACAACATGCACTTTGAGAGTGCAGACAGCCCAATTTTCATCAATTAATATATTCTGGAGACATACCCTCATCCGCGCTCTTTTCCTGAAAGCTGATCTGTCCAGTTTTGGAGTTGATGTCAGCAGTCCAGGGAAGCTAGGGTCGATAGGGGGTTTAGCTCGCTCGTCTGCGGGAACAAACTGCCGCCATTGCTTGCCGTGCTAGCGAGGTCCTTTGTCCCTGAATTGCTCACACACTCCGGCAGATTCAATGGGGGTCTGGCGGCAGATTTCTTTGACTTTATCGTTGGAAATGCATTGGCTTTGAGTGTCGCAGGATATCCACACATTCTTGCCATCTCTGTCGTAGCATAGCTTTCGTCGTTAAAGTGTGCGGAACAAACGTCCAATTTCTTGCCACTTTCGCATCTTTGGGCCACTGGTGCAACTTGAATCCGTCCCTGTTCGTGTTGTTACACCCTCCGACAACACACCGACGAGGCATGATGTCTCCAAGGTACGGAAAACAGTCGAAAAAACGGAAAATAACAGAGCTGATTTGACTCGGTGTTTGAGAAAATGGCGGATTGCTTCCCGATGTGACGTCACAACGTCATCGCTCCGAGAGCGAATATTAGAAAGGTGTTTAATTAGCCAAAATTCACCCATTTAGAGTTCGGAAATCGGTTAAAAAAATATATGGTCTTTTTTCTGCAACATCAAGGTATATATTGACGCTTACATAGGTCTGGTGATAATGTTCCCCTTTAAGCAATTGTAAAAAACTAGACGTGAAACCAGTGTACTTTTTTGTGAGGGAATACTGTCTGAGTCTTATGTGTTTTACTCATTTTGCACATCTTTGAATGAAGCAGGTTGAAATATGAATTCTTGTCACCATGTGGAAATATTTTAACCAAGTATTTTTCACATATTTCAAGAGCTGAGTTCCAAATCCTGACCTTTTAGAGATACAAATTGCCACTCATGTATTTATAACAGTTATGGTTATAAAACTGTGGTGGCACAGCTGTGTAAAATAGCACTGCATTTCTCATCATCTCCACCAGTTATGTTGATAAAGAATATATACCCAGAATATAAAACACCTTGTCGCAAGGCGGCGTGGCTGATTCCAAGGCAGAAGGGGACAAAGGACGACTTTTAGATGTTTTTAATACAAATGTGCACATTAACGTGAATACAACAGCATAAACAACACCAAATTAACTAGGAAGAACAGAACAAAGCCGCGTAAACTAAACCAGGGCAAAAGTACCCCAGAAATAGATTATATAGAACAAGAAGGCAAAACCTCACTGATGCTGGAACAAAAGACAGTCCAGCGTCTAATTGCTGCCAAGCAGGGCATACAAAGGCCAAATTTGCACACTAATTGCAGGTGTGCAGCTGGTGACACTGCAACTCAGAGCAGAGAAAAGCAGCAATAACAAGACGTGAACAAAAATATCTTTCATAGGCATCGATCAAATACCTTCAAGACTACTGTTTATAATTGCAATCAAATTGATAGCTTTGTTGACGTAATTTCCGGTTGCAAACTAATCACCGGCTAAAACACTTGGCATGGAAACAAGCACTGAAGCTACACTCAGAGCAGACTCAGCCAAATTGCGTCTAGGTAAAGTTGCAATTTTCTATGTCAACAAAGCAAGTATGCCTGATAGAAAATGCCCGAACGAAAAGTAAGGCTCCGCTTTTTCAGAATGCGCTAGCTTGATGCTAATTTACGCTGGCTTTGCAATATACATGCTGCTAATTATTATTAGCGATTTTAAATTGCGACTTAAACACTTTAAAATTTGGTAATGAAAACTTTGACAAAGGTGTATGTTACAATCAATCTGGTGTGTAATAAGTGCAATACTTTTAGTATAAAGACTTTGTAGGGTGCATCATAAGAATAGACTGGCACAAACAGCTTCATGGCAAAGACTTGTGAGGCAGTACATTATAGCCAATAAACTACTGCCATCTAACATCGTGGAATTGCAACATAATGCAAAGTTTAAAAAGTTAAAGTTAACAATGATTGGTGTGGCGAAATTATTCTCTGCATTTGACCCATCACCCTTGATCACCCCCTGGGAGGGGAGGTGAGCAGTGAGCACCAGCGGTGGCCGCGCCCGGGAATCATTTTTGGTGATTTAACCCCCAATTCCAACCCTTGATGCTGAGTGTCAAGCAGGGAGGTAATGAGTCCCTTTACTGTATAATACTTGCAAATGAGACACAGAAATGTAATAAGAAAACAAGATTTAACAACTGGACAGCACAGTTATCATGACTAGGTCTTTTTTAAATGTTTCATACAAAATTTGATTGTATTAATTACCATTTATTCACGTGCACAAAAGTACAGAACATTGGTACCACTGAGTACCGATATCAATTCCCAGGTTAAACCTGCCTATTTTATGACAACACACTGAGACTGAGCTCGTGCAGACTGGACTTCAAATTAGTCTTTTTAATGCTACCCAGCACTGGGCAGCTTTCTATTTTCTGTTTCAAAGATCGAGTGTTTAACAGCTGCTCTGGTGGGATGATGATTCCTCCACAGGCTTGATACTCTATTCTGAATTTGGATTAATTAACGCGTTCCTATTAAAACTGTAACCAGTCTCCCTTTCAAAGACACATAAGGCAAGTCCATGAGAATTTGGGACTCTTGAGTCCCACCACCTCCCACCCGCTCAATCTCTATTTTTCTACGGCTTAACTAGCCATTTCAGTGGTGGTTTACACGGTTTTCTGAGCTGTCATCATTTTGGCTTTAAATAGCTACAGCCATATTACAGCCAAGTTAATTGACTAACACCTCAAATTGACTTCCATACAACACATTCAAAGGCAAAATTCATTCTCCTAAAGGTAGACAAAACCAACCCTCAGCAGTCCCTCCCTAATGCTTATCTTTTTTTTTTTTTTTTTCAATGTGTACAAACTGAATAGCTGACTGAACTGAAGTGCTTCAGTTAATTGTTGGTTGCTGCTCCTGGCAAAAGTGATGTGTTTTTAACTAAGTGCCCTCTAAGGAATTCTTCACTACCTCGCAGATCCTCATTCTAGTCTATCATATTGTGAGCAAGTGCTGGTCATCCACTTTAATTGGCTGCAGAGGGTTACAGAATATGCCAAACCTTCCTTGCAATTAAAAGCAAAGGGAGAAGCTCCTGCTCCGTGCCTTAAAGGATCTCTGGTGTGTCTACTCTCATGGGGCCCTTTCAGTGCTTTGCTTCTTGCCCTCCTCTTTTCCTAGGCTCCATCTCTCATATGGATACAGGCTGTTAGCGGCTTCTCAGTATGTCTCATTAAAGGCTAGGTCAGCACAACTTGCATTTTTGTCTCAGTGAGCCTCCAAAGGTTTTAACACATATTTTTTAGAACTATCCACCCATTCATGTATTTTAAAAGCATATTTTCGGTGTGTGGATTGTGTAGTTAAAATGGTGATCGATGCACCAGCTCCTTGAAACTTAAGGCTGGTACACCTATACAAAGATTTTCAAGATTTTTTTTTATCTGATACAGACCCAACACATAATGATAAAAAATCAGGCTTTGAGCAGTTTTGATCTTTATGTGTGCAGTGTGTGTAATATGTATCGTTCTGTGAATCGTAACCTGGTACGAAAAGTAGCCAATCAACAATTTAAGAAAGGGATTACAGCTACTTTGTGGAGAATAAACTCCTTTTTACCCAGCTCCGTAGATTATAAAGTCTGTGTTCACGCTGTCTCCATGACTTTTTCCACTCTCTTTTCTTTTTAAGTTTGGGATTTTTTTTTTTTTTTTACAAAAATAGTCCTAAAACTATCGTCATTCTCTCCTCTCCAATATCCTCTATTGCCTGTTTTTCTGTTTTTGTGCTCATTGTTATAATGGTTGGTTGCTATGCTCCTTCTTCTTTGATTTTGTTCGATCACCAGCGGTGGGGGATACTGTAAATTTTTGTATCGATCAGATACAAAAATACAAGTAAATTCAGGGCTAATATCGTCAAAACGGATACATATGCTGACCCTTTTTTCCCTTAAAACTCATGATTAGGACAGATTATGGATTTTCATAGTCAAATCTGATTTGTTCGATTTTGCGCATCGTTGGCCATCGGCATACTTGCCAACCTTCCCGATTTTTCCGGGAGACTCCCGAATTTCAGTGCCTCTCCTGAAAATCTCCTGGGGCAACCATTCTCCCGAATTTCTCCCGATTTCCACCCGGACAACAATATTGGGGGCGTGCCTTAAAGGCACTGCCTTTAGCGTCCTCTCTCACCTGAAAAGGAGACTATTATATATGTCTCCGTTATCCATAGGTTTATCTATAACCCATAAAGTTAGCAGGCACAGAGCTATTTCTCAGTGTGTGTTCATTCCAGCCGGCACGTTAATACACTGACACACAACATCCGGATTCACATCATGCATTGCTTCAAAACTACGGCAAGTAGTAATGTCCAAAAACAAAACAGAGACGAAGCAGAAGAACGAAGAAGAGATATGGCGACGACGAGTAAGAAGAAGAAGTACGCTTGCAAGTTCCAAAATGATTGGAAAAAATAATTTCAGTTCATCCAGGACAGCTCAAAGGGGAAGGGGTATGCTGCCTGCAAATTTTGTAGATCAGACTACTCCATTGAACACGGTGGCCGAACAGATATACTCATTCATGAACAGATTATTTATATATATATATATATATATATATATATATATATACTTAAAAATATATACACCCCCCACTAATAAAGACAAATAAACAGATGGTGATATGAAGTAGTGTATACAGACTATTTACTAAGTGTCAGTAACATCACACGGGTGTGCTTTAGCACTTACATTATTAATTAAAGGTACTTATAAAAGAATGCAGTCTTTCATTAAACTGAACAAAACAAAGATCTAATTTGCAACTTTTTCCAACTAAAAAAATGGCTAATCCACAGTTTGTGAGGTCTGCTCTGGTGCACAGCGCCAAGAAAACATCAAACTTGACTAATTAGACGAAGTAAAAATCGTAAAAAAGTTTCCATATTTGAACCAGCAGAAGTATAATTCCATTTTTCAAGAGGAGAGCTACAACTCCGGGGTGTTTCCAATTTCCAGTGATCAGTCCGACTGAAATGCGGGAAGCCAAAACACACCAACGATTTTTAGAGACGTGACGTAACACCAGTAAGTCGGAAGTGACAGTTGAAATTAAGATGTATCTATTACTCTCTAAAAACTAATATAACAAAAATATTGTTACAATATATAGCCCAAAGAAGACATGATGGTAAATGCAATCAATTTATCCTCCCAACACACCCTGCTGTACACAGGGGCCTCAACAGGTGTAAGGGGGGGTTGATATTTTAATCAGAATCCCATACTTGCCAACCCTCCCGAATTATCCGGGAGACTCCCGAAATTCAGCGCCTCTCCCGAAAACCTCCCGGGACAAATATTCTCCCGAAAATCTCCCGATTTTCAGCCGGAGCTGGAGGCCACGCCCCTTCCAGCTCCATGCGGACCGGAGTGAGGACAGCCTTTTTTCACACGGGAGGACAACATGGTGACAAGATTTAAATCATCCAGACCAGAGATAAATTGTATTATTATGTTTATCTTACCTAAAAATACATATATTTATTAATTTAAAAAAAACAAAAAGGAAATACATTTTTACTATATTTTGCTAAAAACATCAAAATTAATTGTATTTTTATTTTTATTTTTTCTGACTCCTTATTACATCCAGCCATAGAATTATACATTAAAATAAACATATTTGAAATAATTAATTTTAAATTATCATAATTCATTTAAAATGACCATATTTAATTATTAAAATAATTGCTTGTTTATCAACAACTTTAGCATTTTATTCATTACATTTTGAAGCTCTCAGAAGCCAAGTTATGTTATATTCCTTAGTATTTATTTATGCAAGTTTGAAGTATCAATTATCTAAACACAGTTTTGTTTGCATATTTTCAGGATGTAGATATATATATATATATATGAATTCTAGTTGTCAATATACTCCTCCCCTCTTAACCACGCCCCGCCCCACCCCTGACCACGCCCCCGACCCCCACCTCCCGAAATTGGAGGTTTCAAGGTTGGCAAGTATGCAGAATCCTCAGAATCGAATCGTCGTTACTCCGACTGTTTGAAGATAGCCTTTGTCATGATCATGAATACTTTTGTAAATGTGCCTCTAGTTAGTTGATTATGATTATGAGAACACAGGAAAAGTATGCTATGCAAATAATATTTGTTAAAAATAACGCTGTTTACACTGACAGGGAAGAAGAAACGCTGCCGTTGCATAATGTCTGTGAGGAAAATTGAGTAAGTTGGATGTAAAGAAGACAATCTGCAACAAAAATATCGATGCTTCCCCGCTGGTATCAGTCCTTTCCAATATCCACCTTGGTATCAATACTATATATATTTAGATTGATACGCCCGCCCTTCTAGTTCATGTTTGTTCACATGAGATTGCGCACTTGGAGGGCTAGAGTCTGGCTCCGTAGTGGGACAGAAGTGTCATCTGTGTGTTGTACTGTGTTGATATTATCATAGCACACCACACTGACAAAGCTCAAAACTGCTTAATGCATGACTTTTGTCTTTATGTTCGTGGTCTTTAAAAGATTTAAAAAAAAATAGAATTTTTTTTATGTGTATATGCTGCATTAAATGACATATGTACTAGATATCCATAGAGTAAGCCGCCAATCAGTTGTAGAAAGAGGAAAGATAACAATGGAGGAAATCTAACATTTTATTCTTTCTAATTTTCCAGTATCTCCAGCAGAGGGAGCTGTGGTGAAAAAAGCTTATTTTGTTTGGCCATTTACACATCGTTTGTAAGGCGTTGTGGCCTCAGCATATGAATCAAGATAAATCTACAGGTCCAAGTCAGTCCCAATCAAAATGTATTTCTATTTTAAGGAACTATTTCAATATTTAATGTCTACAGCCAATGAGCCTGTGCTTTCCAAATTGTTGTAACTTCTTTTGGCATGTCTTACTCTGAAAACCTTGTGCAATTTGTCAGACAATGACACAAGTACAAGTGCAAACCTTAAAGTGAGCGTAAGGCACAGGAAAAAAAATAGGGGTATTTTAAAGCTGGCTCATTGTGATGCACGTCAGGGTGGTCTAGAGCGGGGTCATGAGGCAGTCTAAAGCGTTTGAGGTAAAAAAGAAAAGCTCATTGCTTCGCTGGTCCCAGCTTTACCCAGGAGCCACTCTCAGTCATTCTTATGAGGTGTGACCTCCACAGACTATTAAATCTCCTTTTACCCTCTTAGATGTTTGATTTCGCAGTGGTGAATGAATTACCTGGAAACGGTTGGCTAAAACGGAGGAGTGACACCACTCTCATGTTCAGAACTCATGACCCACTGGGGAGATATCTCTACGCCCTCTCTGAAATGGAGACACTATTTATGTCTAGTATATACAGTGCATAGGTCTAATACAGTCTCTAAATATTGAAGTTGCTGTCGTTAGGCAGCTTTTGCCATAAATTGCACAAACAAATTGCTATTAAAACATCTAATGTTAGGTTTTACTGGTGTCTGGTAGGGTTGTGCATTATTAAAAGTACATATTGTGAGAGAGATAGCAGTTTCTGCGAGAATTGTATGATACTGCATTGTGTCATGTCCTTACAGCCAAGTGGGGGCGCTGTGTTGCCAGTGGCAGCTTTTTTACAACAGTGCATTTAGTTTATTTAAAGGTAAATTTTACTCAACAGATGGTCCTGAGCAACATCAAATAGGGCAGGGCTTTTCAACTGGGGGTCAAATCCGGTCCTTGAGTTAATTTCAAAACTTGAAAGACAGAGATTTGTGCAACAAATTCCTAAAAGCTCCATAGTGCTGATGTGATATAGAGCAAGCTGGATCACTGTAAACACATTGGCAGAATCTTGCAATGGCATTTTAATCTTGCTAGCAAACATAGAACACTGGGGTCCAAACTTCTGATTTACATCAACTGAGGCATTCCTCAAGGCATCCCTTTAAGTCCTCTCCTTTTTGGCAGTTTCAATTTTTTTGGTAATGTGATTCATGTAACTCAGGTGTTGTTGTAGCTTGTTTACGTCAGATGCAGTCAGTAGTCATTTGTTCAACTTCTTTTTACACTATTATACTATTAATGTTCCTCAAGGTTCCATTTTAGGCACTCTCTTTTTCGTTCTTTAGGCTATTCAACTTCTGGCTCGTGAGTTCAGTTCTAAAAACCTGTGAGAGACTGACATTTTTTGCGGCAGATTCTTAAAAGCCCTAGAGTTCTTCTGTCATTGAGATGATCTGGCTAGCTTTTTAGCAGAAGCTCCTTAAAAACAGCAAATCACTCATGTAACTCTTACAAAAGCAAATGTCTACTGTAGAGGAAACTGGTTCTCTGGAATATACAAAATAGTGAAGGGGGTAGTCCGGAAATGTGGCCCTCAAAGCAATTTAGTGAAATAATGTATTCTATGTCTCATACTTGATCATTTCGCGATATTGCCATATTTCTGCTGAAAGGATTTAGTATAGAACAACGACGATATGGTTCGCAACTTTTGGTCGCTGATAAAAAAAAGCCTTGCCTGAATTGACCGGAATTAGCGTGACGTCACAAGTTGAAAGTCTCCTCACATTTCCCCATTGTTTACACCAGCAGCGAGAGCGATTCGGACCGAGAAAGCGACGATTACCCCATTAATTTGAGCCAGGATGAAAGATTTGTGGATGAGGAACGTGAGAGTGAAGTATTAGAGTGCAGTGCAGGACGCATCTTTTTTCGTTCTGACCGTAACTTAGGTACAAGGGCTCATTGTGGATCACGGATTTGTATTTTAAACCACCTCGGATACTATATCCTCTTGAAAATGAGAGTCGACAACGCGAAATGGACATTCACAGTGACTTTTATCTCCACGACAATACATCGGTGAAGCACTTTAGCTACGGAGCTAACGTGATAGCATCGGGCTTAACTGCAGATAGAAACAAAAGAAATAAACCCCTGACTGGAAGGATAGACAGAAAATCAACAATACTATTAAACCATGGACCTGTAACTACACGGTTAATGCTTTCCAGCCTGGCGAAGCTTAACAAAGCTGTTGCTAACGACGCCATTGAATCTAACTTAGCTACGGACCTCGACAGAGCTATGCTAAAAACATTAGCTCTCCACCTACGCCAACCCTCATCTGCTCATCAACACCGAAGCTCACCTGCGTTCCAGCGATCGACGGAGCGACGAAGGACTTCACCCGATCATCGATGCGGTCGGTGGCTAGCGTCGGATAGCGCCTCTGCTATCCAAGTCAAAGTCCTCCTGGTTGTGTTGCTGTAGCCAGACGCTAATACACCGATCGCATCTACAGCTTTCTTCTTTGCAGTCTCCATTGTTCATTAAACAAATTGCAAAAGATTCACCAACACAGATGTCCAGAATACTGTGGAATTTTGCGATGAAAACTGAGCTTTTTGTATTAAATGATAAATGGGTTGTACTTGTATAGCGCTTTTCTACCTTCAAGGTACTCAAAGCGCTTTGACACTACTTCCACATTTACCCATTCACACACACATTCACACACTGATGGAGGGAGCTGCCATGCAAGGCTGCCATGCAAGGCAGCTCCCAGCACCCATCAGGAGCAAGGGTGAAGTGTCTTGCTCAGGACACAACGGACATGACGAGGTTGGTACTAGGTGGGGATTGAACCAGGGACCCTCGGGTTGCACACGGCCACTCTCCCACTGCGCCACGCCGTCCCGTATTGAATACAATGGCGTCCCAATACTTCCGTTTCAACCATCGACGTCACGCGCATACGTCATCATACCTAGACGTTTTCAACCGGAAGTTTCGCAGGAAATTTAAAATTGCGCTTTATAAGTTAACCCGGCCGTATTGGCATGTGTTGCAATGTTAAGATTTCATCATTGATATATAAACTATCAGACTGCGTGGTCGGTCGTAGTGGGTTTCAGTAGGACTTTAAAACACAATGATTTTAAGCTTTTGAGGAATTTGTCAATTCCTTTCTGGCAACCTTGCTCAGTGTCGTCGCTTTGTGTAGTTGTCTGTAGACTTCTATTAATCTACTTGCTAATTTCCTGATTGTACAGTAGCTGGTTACTCTCTGGTGTCTCTACTGTAATTGCGGTTTCAGCTACACTTCTGTTAAAGTGTACTAAGCTTTTTTTCTGTTGTTTAGCTACTTTACATTCAAGCTTAGCAGTTATGACATCTTTTTTCTCTTGCTCTCTTGCTTGGTGTGTCACATGTTTAGCTATTCCTCCAGTCCTCCACTGATAATGGTACTGAGAAGAAATTGGGTTTATTTGCTGCCATGGAAGTCAGAATTAGTAACTTAGAAACGGCTTCGGACTGTGGCTGGACAGCCACACTCGTTAGCCCTCACTCTGGACATGACATTGCTTTGATGACACGTTTGTTGCAGCCTGTTGCAGTCAATGTTGCGGTTCACGGCGAGAATGTGCTATCAACATGCATTATCACGATCGAGTTCAAATGTATCGTAGGCCAAATTTGTATGGCTTCCATTGTATATTGTTTAAATCGCGCAACCCTAGTGTCTGTTTGTGTGGGCAGAGTAAGAACGTATAGGGTTCAGTTCTCTAGTCTACTGCAAATGGTTGCCTGAGCTAGAGCTAGCCTATCGCTACATGTGCTGCGGGGTTGAAGCCAGTATGTGCCGGCTGCAGGTGGATGACAGGCCTCAGTAGCTTACCAGAGTGATGGATGATGCTGGAAAGGAACACGATAGAGTGGTGAAAGCATTTGTGCAGACAGGCAGGTCTGAAAAGAGCGGTATAACGCTTAAAAAAGTGAGAATGAAACAGGAGCGTAACAAAGAGAGAGACATATAAATCAAGAGAAAAACAGAGAGGAAAAAAGCATAACAAGAAATCTGGTCATCTGCGGGACGAAGATAGGGTCACTTCTCTCGCATTTATCAAAGAGGGAAGCAGATTTCACAGCTGATGGGTCGTCTGTTGCAGATCTGCAGAGCTCACAGGCTCAGCTTGGCATTATACTCAATGCTCTTACAGACCTGTTAGCTTCACCACATTGCTCTGTGTTTCAACAGATTTTTCGGTGATATTACATTGATTATTATGCCTTTAGTTTAACTGGTATACAGTATACCTGCGTTGCCACATACTTTGATGGTACGTGTTTTTAATTGTGAATTTAATATACAGTATGTTGGTTACCTTTAGGCACTTAGAGAACGCTGGAAAGTTCCCTGTGTGTTCACTAGGAAGGGTATAAAGCAGAGTGGGAAAATACAATACAATGGCAATGATGATTGTCTTCCAAGATTTCCAGAGACATTTTAACATTGGAAATAATGTAAAGTGAATAAATTGATTTAAAGTACCCGGTAAGGTTTTCTAACTGCCATACAAGTAGAAATGCTAACCAAAGCACATAAAATCTAAATAAAGTAAGGCTATTTGTCTTTTGACTACGCCTGACTAGGTATGGGTACCGACTTCATCACTTTTATAGGCACCAGTCAAATTCCTTCTGTACAACTGGGTATCGATTTGATAGCTTTGTAGCAGGTGACGACACGTCCGGTTGCAGACTTGGCTGCCTCAAACACCTGACGGGCAAACAGCACTCAGAGTGGACTCAGCCAAAATGCCTCAAGGTTATGATGCAATTTAAAATTTCGTCAAACAAGTATGCCTGATAGAAAACATTTCAGTACAGTAAGGCCCCACTTTTCATAATGCGGTAGCTGGATGCTAATTTACGTTGGATTTGCCATATATAGCTATTTCACATGGCAATTTCAACACCTCCAAATTTGGTAATGAAAACTACAATTAATATGCGCGTTATAATCAAACAGCTGGCGTCTAATAAGTACAATACTTACAATATAAACACTTTGTAGGGTGCAACAAATTACTAGGTTCAGCCTAATGGCAAACACTACTCTCTGACTAGGCAACACACTTATACACTACTGCCAACTACCGTCTTGGAATTGCAACTGAGTGCAAAGTCTACTGTATAAAACTTTCAAATGAGACTCAGAAATGTAAGAAAACACAATATACCCACTGTAAAGCACAGTTATCATTAGCAACTCACTGTTAAATGTATAGATTTTATTAATAAAGAAATTAACAGTAATTAGCAGCACATGAACACAAACAGAAGTACCAAAATGTGGTACCAATGTTGATTGGCAGGTACCGGTAATATGAAAAGTATACTCATCTCTATGCTCGATATAAGAAGGTGTTTACATGGTTATACTGTCACCTAGTGATGCTTTATAGGTATTACTGGAATTTTCTTTAATTGCATTGATAAGCCAGTCTTGGATGTTGCAGCACAAGTCATTATCACCGATGGTACCCCCCACTAAAGGCACCTAAAATTAAAATTAATTAATATAATTATAACTCAGAAATATCTCCACTGCTTTGTTGAAAATAAACCAAACTGAAACAAATGTTGTTTCTCTTGTATTGATTCGTGAAGATAAAATAATGAGCCTTTAAAAAATCAACAAAACAAGATTTGGTATTTCTCGCAGCTGCTATACCCTTCGCTCTTCTTACCCTTTTCTTCACGGTCTGACGGATCGAGCTGCCAGAGCACCATCTCATCCCTCACTTCCTTCTCTGATCAATCAGACCATTAGACCGCAATTACAGCCGCGGCTGTAGCGCAGGTGAGCAACGAGCACATTCACGGGGCTGCCGACAACGCCTCTGCACGGCTCCTCACACTCTCCAAATTAGCCCAAATTAATAGTGACACTCAGACATAAACGGCTGCAATCGGGGAGCTAAATGAACAGTCTGGGTCGAAGCTATTGAGTAGCAGGTGTCTTTAAAAGTGATAATTACCTGACTGGACAGCACTGGGAGAAGAAGGTGGCCCACGATGTGCCTGAAGTAAAAGGTCTGGCCCTTGTGAGCCTGGTTTCTGTTGTAGGTGTTAATAATTGATTTGGGGGCCAGCTATTAATGAGAGGCAGATTTCCAGCTCTGTTGTAAATGTGTTGATGAGGGTGTCTCTGCCTCTTGTACAATGCCTTACCAATGGTAATTACAAGAGCTTAGTCAAGGTGACTGTAATGAGTGCATAGAATTCTACTCCTGATGTGTTTTGAGGGTATTTTCGAGTAAATTGCTCAGTAATTAAATGCCTAAGACACGCTTAATTGCTGATTAAGATCTTGGCAGCTTTATATCTCGTTTTCTATCAAAACATTAATAATAATGGTGTTAGCTAAATTTGAAAAGCTGAGCATAACATTATAATAAAATTGGTAGGAAAAATTACATATAATATTCAATACCCTTCTGAGAACAAGGCGTCCTCTGCAGTGGACCTTTGTTGTTTTGCATAACAGGTCTATTTCTTATCTTTTTTGCAGAAATAGACCAAAAACAAAGGTCCACTGCAGAGGACGCTGGTTCTCAGGAAAGATATGGCTCTGATATTGCAAAACAATTGAACAAAATTGATTTACAAGAACATGCACATTAAAGCAAATTGTATCTCTCATTACAATATTGTCCACAATTCTTTGTAATTAAGTACATTTGATCAAAGAGAGGCCATTGTCATTCACCAGTTTATATCGGAAGACTGTTTTATTAGTGCAGTGGTTCTCAAATGGGGGTACGCGTACCCCTGGGGGTACTTGAAGGTATGCCAAGGGGTACGTGAGATTTTTTTTTAAATATTCTAAAAATAGCAACAATTCAAAAATCCTTTATAAATATATTTATTGAATAATACTTCAACAAAATATGAATGTAAGTTCATAAACTGAACATCAAATCAAGTAGGCTATTCCATTCATTACCATAAACCCAGAGTTTCCCCCATGCCATGATGGTTTGACCCTCACTAAAATGTCTGTCAAAAAGAACTGAAAAGAAATGCAACAATGCAATATTCAGTGTTGACAGCTAGATTTTTTGTGGACATGTTCCATAAATATTGATGTTAAAGATTTCTTTTTTTGTGAAGAAATGTTTAGAATTAAGTTCATGAATCCAGATGGATCTCTATTACAATCCCCAAAGAGGGCACTTTAAGTTGATGATTACTTCTATGTGTAGAAATCTTTATTTATAATTGAATCACTTGTTTATTTTTCAACAAGTTTTTAGTTATTATCTTTTTTTCCAAATAGTTCAAGAAAGACCACTACAAATTAGCAATATTTTGCACTGTTATACAATTTAATAAATCAGAAACTGATGACATAGTGCTGTATTTTACTTCTTTATCTCATTTTTTCAACCAAAAATGCTTTGCTCTGATTAGGGGGTACCGGTACTTGAATTAAAAAAATGTTCACAGGGGGTACATCACTGAAAAAAGGTTGAGAACCACTGTATTAGTGCATTCCCCATATTAGGGGAAGAGGGAAGTACAGTACGTGAAGGCAGGCATGCGCTTGTGCATCAGCGTGTGGGTGTGCGGGCTGTGTGTTGTGAACAGAGAGCTTTAGCTTGTAGACTACAAAAGAGCAAAAATGTCAAGATACTGTCCTAATTTTCACCTGGGATAGAGAGCGATGCGGAGTCTGTCAACCATTGGGGTGCGATTATTGTGCAATCCACTACAAGGGTGGGAATATGGGCCTGTGTAACCAAAAAAAAAAAAAATGCTCCAGAAATTATTCAGCCCATCACTCAAGACATTTATCTCACACCCTTTTTTTGCCCACCCTCTCCATCCAATACGTTTACTGCGAGCTACCCCTAAACTTTAACAAGTGGCGGCAGATTTTTCTCTTTTTGAAATTATATTTTTCTTCTTGTCATTGCTTCATTAATCAAGAGAAGGCATTCTGAAAAATGTTTTGTTTTGGTGGCTGCAATCTATTTTGTGTGCATGTGTGTGTTGTAGTTAATCTGCGCCCGTGGCAGGTTTCCCCTCCGAAACGCAGCGCTAAGCAGCGGTATCGCAGGTCTATTGTTGTAGCCTCTGTCATAGCAAGGAGAGCCTGATGCAGGCCTGGGCTCGCCTGATAAGGAAAAGAGGATTCAACATGGCTGGAAAGGAGAATCAGTGGGACTTGAGAGTCGAGTATGGATGGGGCAGATGCTCTCTCTCTTTCTCTCTCTCTCTCTCTCACACACACACACACACACATACAGATGCATACAAACACACGGAGTTCTACACATACCTTCTACACACATGAGCCGAGACACAAATCATCACCACCATCACACTGGCACATGCTCAGGCAATTATTTACAGTAACATCCAATTACATATGCAAGAAGGCACCCCAGGATAACACCAGGATAAGTGTGAAATGACACAAACACACATTTATGCAGCCACAAATATACACTTAAATTCGCATGAGCAAATATTAAGGTGAAAGATTGGGAGGAAAAAGTGAAAGTTTAAACAACTCTGATTTAAGTTGCCATTTAAAAGCGGGTGATGTTTTTTTTCCCATTCAACACTCACACTGTGTTCAATCTGGTTTTATAAACATCAGACATTATCGGCGCTAACAGGATTTGAATTTTTGGCACCACAAATGTGATTTGATCTAATGAAATAATCGGCCCAAAATTCGGCAGAGAACCAGTATGTTGTTGCATGCATCAATTATTTCTTGGGCTTCAACCAATATCAGGACTGAGGTCTCTTCAGATGGCTACAGTGGTAATTATTTGGCATGCTTTACCATCACCACCATTCATCTATGCACCATGTGACATAACTAATGGATTTCCGCTCGTGACATGGTCGTTTAAAGTGACCACTTGCCTAAACGCATCACTCAGTGTGATCCAAACTGTGATATTTTAAAGAAAGGGGTGGCGTGTGTGCCATAAGGAAGTCAAATCATTTCTTTGTAAATTATCACTACACTGCAGTTTCTGAGTCAGTGTGGTTAAAGGGGAACATTATCACAATTTCAGAAGGGTTAAAACCATTAAAAATCAGTTCCCAGTGGCTTATTTTATTTTTCGACGGTTTTTTCAAAATTTTACCCATCACGCAATATCCCTAAAAACAGCTTCAAAGTGCCTGATTTTAACCATCGTTATATACACCCGTCCATTTTCCTGTGACGTCACATAGTGATGCCAATACAAACAAACATGGCGGATAGAACAGCAAGCTATAGCAACATTAGCTCGGATTCAGACTCGGATTTCAGCGGCTTAAGCGATTCAACAGGTTAGGCATGTATTGAAACGGATGGTTGTAGTGTGGAGGCAGGTAGCGAAAACAAAATTGAAGAAGAAACTGATGCTATTGAGCCATATTTGTTTGAACCGTATGCAAGCAAAACCGACAAAAACGACACGAAAGCCAGCGACACGGGAGAAAGCGAGGACGAATTCGGCGATCGCCTTCTAACCAACGATTGGTATGTGTTTGTTTGGCATTAAAGGAAACTAACAACTATGAACTAGGTTTACAGCATATGAAATACATTTGGCAACAACATGCACTTTGAGAGTGCAGACAGCCCAGTTTTCATCAATTAATATATTCTGTAGACATACCCTCATCCGCTCTCTTTTCCTGAAAGCTGATCTGTCCAGTCCAGTTGGAAATGCATCTGCTTTGAGTGTCGCAGGATATCCACACATTCTTACCATCTCTGTCGTAGCATAGCTTTCGTCGGTAAAGTGTGCGGAACAAACGTCCAATTTCTTGCCACTTTCGCATCTTTGGGCCACTGGTGCAACTTGAATCCGTCCCTGTTCGTGTTGTTACACCCTCCGACAACACACCGACGAGGCATGATGTCTCCAAGGTACGGAAAACAGTCGAAAAAACGGAAAATAACAGAACTGATTTGACTCGGTGTTTGTAATGTGTTTGAGAAAATGGCGGATTGCTTCCCGATGTGACGTCGCGTTGTGACGTCATCGCTCCGAGAGCGAATAATAGAAAGGCGTTTAATTCGCCAAAATTCACCCATTTAGAGTTCGGAAATCGGTTAAAAAAATATATGGTCTTTTTTCTGCAACATCAAGGTATATATTGACGCTTACATAGGTCTGGTGATAATGTTCCCCTTTAAGACCACGGCTGAGCGCCACTGTTTGAGCAATAATGCGACCTGATCTACAAGTAAATGTGTCCGTCCATCACGACAAAACTACCTAAACCGGGGGTCAGCAACCCGCGGCTCTCGAGTGGTTCCCTGGAGCATTTTTAAAAAAGGGGGTAGTGCGTCTGCCTCACAATACGAAGGTCCTGGGTTCGATCCTGCACTCGGGATCTTTCTGTGTGGAGTTTGCATGTTCTCCTCGTGACTGCGTGGGCTCCCTCCGGGTACTCCGGCTTCCTCCCACTGCCAAAGACATGCACCTGGGGATAGGTTGATTGGCAACACTAAATTGGCCCTGGTGTGTGAGTGTGAGTGTGAATGTTGTCTGTCTATCTGTGTTGGTCCTGTGATGAGGTGGCGACTTGTCCAGGGTGTACCCCGCCCGATTGTAGCTGAGATAGGCTTCAGCACCCCCCGCGACCCGGAAAGGGATAAGCGGTAGAAAGTGGATAGATGGATTAGAAATGGAAAAAGATGGGGGACAATAAATAGTTGGTTTTAGTATGGTTTTTGTTTGAGGACAAACATGACACAAGCATTCCCAATTGTTAGAAAGCCCACTGTTTAATATGTTTGTGTGTATGCTTCACTGATGAGAGTATTTGGTGAACATCGTTTTGTCCTACTGATTTCGGCGGTTCTTGAACTCACGATAGTGTGGACTGTGACCCAACAGTTTGTTTTCATGTGCAATCTTCCACTCCTTCTTTGTCTCATTTGGTCCACCAAATGTTTTATGTTGTGCGTGAATGCACAAAGGTGCGCTTTGTTGATGTTATTGACTTGTTGGGGTGCTAATCAGGCATATTTGGTCAGTGCATGACTGCAAGCTAATCAATGCTAACTTGCTATTTACATATTGTACATATTGCATCATTATGCCTCATTTGTAGTTATCCATCCATCCATTTTCTACCGCTTATTCCCTTCGGGGTCGCGGGGGGCGCTGGAGCCTATCTCAGCTACAATCGGGCGGAGGGCGGGGTACACCCTGGACAAGTCGCCACCTCATCGCAGGGCATTTGTAGTTATATTTGAGCTAATTTAATTTCCTTTACTTTTATCCTCTTTGTATATAATTTAGTGTTGCATGTCTCATGACACATTCTCTGTATGTAATATTGGCTGCATTTCAGATAGTTGTTTGTGTGCCATGTTGTTCCAGACCACAGCAAACATTACCTAGCTTGCCAAAGATTGTAATAAATATATTAAAAGAAGACTTTAACTTGGACACACACATCTATACCTTTGGCCATTCTAAGACAGTAATTTCCAGGAGTTATCTCACCTTCTAAGTAGCCTCTGATTTACTAATGGTTTCTAATGTTGTAAAAATGTGTAAAATAAATATTACATTTCAACATTTCTGTCAACGAAGATTTGCTTCAGCCTGCGACACATAGTAATTTTGATAGTAGGCTACTATAGCTAATATAGACACTTACATCATGTGTTGCCTTCATTTTAAGACTTATATACGGCTTTTTATTTTTTGCGGCTCCAGACAGATTTGTTTTTTGTATTTTTGGTCCAATATGGCTCTTTCAACATTTTGGGTTGCAGGACCCCTGACCTAAGCGGAAATAGAGGTTGAAGAATATCGATTTGTTTTAAAGTTATCGCGTAGTTATATAGAAACAAATATCCCCAAAATCGTCGTTACATATCATATTACTGTGTATTTGAAGCTCAAATAGTAAGTAAACCATATACACCAAATGTAATTGTTATATTAATGTAATCATTACCACAGACTAACCAGCTACATTTGATTAACCTGTATTTGAGCTTCAGTTGCAATGATCATTGTAATACAGAGAGAGCGAGAGCGAGAGAGAATTCAATGACAAATATTTGTGATTCAAAAATTTAATTAAGATTATGCACACACACATTAAATGTGAGTCAACAATTAGGTACACTTGCATGATATAATTATTCATCAAATATAAGATGTACACCAAGAGTCCCCAACAATCACTCCTCGGTCCAGTAATGTTCCATTTTTAAACAAGGTATAGTTAATAATAGTGATGGGTAAATGATGCCTCTGTGAATGTTTGGCACACTCTCTGGCTGCACTGATACGGTGTTAGTGTTGCATAATGGCGTCATCTGTTGGATTAAAACTAAATTGGACAATGCCGATAGATGAAGAGCACATGGCGCAGTGGAAGAGTGGCCGTGCGCAACCCGAGGTTCCCTGGTTCAATCCCCACCTAGTACCAACCTCGTCATGTCCGTTGTGTCCTGAGCAAGACACTTCACCCTTGCTCCTGATGGGTGCTGGTTAGCGCCTTGCATGGCAGCTCCCTCCATCAGTGTGTGAATGTGTGTGTGAATGGGTAAATGTGGAAGTAGTGTCAAAGCGCTTTGAGTACCTTGAAGGTAGAAAAGCGCTATACAAGTACAACCCATTTATCATTATTTATTTATATTTTATGTTTATGTTTAATGAATAACTGTGCAAAAAGAAACACGAAACATGCAACTCTGGTCAATGAGATAAATAACAAACAGGGAAATAAGAACAATTAGCTTATTTGGTGCTTTAAAGGGGAACATTATCACAATTTCAGAAGGGTTAAAAACATTAAAAACAGTTCCCAGTGGCTTATTTTATTTTTCAAAGTTTTTTTCAAAATTTTACCCATCACACAATATCCCTAAAAAAAGCTTCAAAGTGCCTGATTTTAACCATCGTTATATACACCCGTCCATTTTCCTGTGACGTCACATAGTGATGCCAACACAAACAAACATGGCGCATAGAACAGCAAGCTATAGCGACATTAGCTCGGATTCAGACTCGGATTTCAGCGGCTTAAGCGATTCAACAGATTACGCATGTATTGAAACGGATGGTTGTAGTGTGGAGGCAGGTAGCGAAAACGAAATTGAAGAAGAAACTGAAGCTATTGAGCCATATCGGTTTGAACCGTATGCAAGCGAAACCGACGGACACGACAGCCAGCGACACGGGAGAAAGCGAGGACGAATTCGGCGATCGTCTTCTAACCAACGATTGGTATGTGTTTGTTTGGCATTAAAGGAAACTAACAACTATGAACTAGGTTTACAGCATATGAAATACATTTGGCAACAACATGCACTTTGAGAGTGCAGACAGCCCAATTTTCATCAATTAATATATTCTGTAGACATACCCTCATCCGCTCTCTTTTCCTGAAAGCTGATCTGTCCAGTTTTGGAGTTGATGTCAGCAGGCCAGGGAAGCTAGGGTCGATATTCTTCTCTTGATCATCTTCGGTGGCATAAGGGACGGTGTGAGCCAAGACATCCAGGGGGTTTAGCTCGCTCGTCTGCGGGAACAAACTGCCGCCATTGCTTGCCGTGCTACCGAGGGCCTTTATCCCTGAATTGCTCACACACTCCAGCAGATTCAATGGGGGTCTGGCGGCAGATTTCTTTGACTTTATCGTTGGAAATGCATCTGCTTTGAGTGTCGCAGGATATCCACACATTCTTGCCATCTCTGTCGTAGCATAGCTTTCGTCGGTAAAGTGTGCGGAACAAACGTCCAATTTCTTGCCACTTTCGCATCTTTGGGCCACTGGTGCAACTTGAATCCGTCCCTGTTCGTGTTTTTACACCCTCCGACAACACACCGACGAGGCATGATGTCTCCAAGGTACGGAAAACAGTCGAAAAAACGGAAAATAACAGAGCTGATTTGACTCGGTGTTTGTAATGTGTTTGAGAAAATGACGGATTGCTTCCCGATGTGACGTCACAACGTCATCGCTCCGAGAGCGAATAATAGAAAGGCGTTTAATCCGCCAAAATTCACCCATTTAGAGTTCGGAAATCGGTTAAAAAAATCTATGGTCTTTTTTCTGCAACATCAAGGTATATATTGACGCTTACATAGGTCTGGTGATAATGTTCCCCTTTAAATATCAAACAGAATCAAGAAATGATGTTCCCCTTTAAGAGCGGAAAGATGCCACAATTTTTCTTTTTTCTCGGCACTCCTTCGACTTCTTTCAGTATTAGCTGTCACTCGTGAGCCAAAAAAAGTGCTTCCTGATAAACTTTGCCGCTTCGTTGATGGCTGAACATGCTCCTGTGTGTTGCACTCAAACGGTTTGAAAATAAACATCATAAAATAGAATGGTTAATAGCATGAAATGTACCCTCTCAAGCGGACAATTGTGTTTTGCATAACAGTGATTTTTTTTTTTTCTCCGAATAGTCCAACAACAAATGTAAGGTGCAGAAGACGCTGCTTCTCGGGGGAATATACAGTAAATGCTCTGAACTGATTTTGTGCAATGTTAGACCACCAGTAATGCTTAGAACTTAGTCTTCCCAAATGAATGGTTGTACAACATTTCAATACACAGCGGACCTCCACTGAAGCAAAGGCACAGGTGGAAGAAGAAGCAAAGCGAGAGAAAAGTTTTGAGTGGTGCCAGCTGCCTTGCCATCTGTCACGGGCATGGCTTTTCTTGTGATATGTTGAAACAACTTCCTTGAGAAGTGCTGCAGATAATTCTTGATTGTTTCCATTTGCAAGTCTCTGATAGTGAGTGGAACGCTTGGTACCGTGGTCAACCTTAAATAAGTGTTTTTGCGTGAAGTTTGCATGTTCTCATTGTACTTGCATGACTTCTCTTCTTGTAAAAAAACAAAACAATGAAAACGATGTATTTATAGGAAGCTCTTTATTGCATGAATAGAAAGGAAAATGACAGGCGATTGGTTCCATGCGTACCCAAACTCTCACCCTATGTCAGTGGCTTGCGAATGCTGCACAGAAATACCTGAGATGGTTGGTCTCTCATTTTAAATATCTTCAGAAAAATGTTTGAAATGGTGAATTAAATAATTCAGGCGATTTGGAAAAGGAGGCATTGTGACTTATAACACTTCAATTGACACATAATGGAGCTGTTAATGTTTCTTTGCAATGACAGCATACTCCACCATCCTTAAAGAGGAACTGAAGTTATTTTGGAATCTTGACCATTATCCATAAACCCTTTTGTGAGACAAGAACACAAGATAATAAATAAAATATACATCTAAATATCAAAAAACCTTGAGTAAGAGGCGGCCATATATACAGGTAATGAGAGTCATGTTAGCTTAGCTTGATCAGCTAATAAATTAAATAATAAAGAAGAGAGCAATGAGCTGCTTCTTATGCTGCTGTATTGCCTTTGAATTTTAAAAAGTTAATGCTAGATTACAAATTATGCATCTCACCTGTACAGTAGAAGGTTGTGGTACCAAGCCGAATGGTTGGCAAACTTTGAAAATCCACTTTCTATCAACTTGATACGGCTCTCAACTTGGCTCTAAACAAATGAAAAGCAGCATAAGAACATCGTAACATTGCTAGGAAACATTTTATATCTGAAGAGTTAGGATTATTCTGAATTTAGCTTAAGTGCTGAAAGATACAACCATCCCATCAGTCGGCATACCAGTGAAAGTGGACATTTTAAGTCACTGTTTTATGTTCTTATTTGAAACGTTTAGCAATAATGCTACGTGATAATGTTCCAAGGCTCTGCCATTTGTGGTCGCAAACACAAGTGCTCTCTATGTTGTTGTTGACATTGATTTCACAGTGCACTTTGTGGAATCAATTTCCCTAAGAAAGACGTTACAGAAATGCTTAAAATGACCAAATTACTGTAAATATTACATTTTGTCATTACATATACAATATACTTACATCATGTGTGTAAAACGGTCTTGAGAGATTTTTGGATGTTTTTTAGAATTGCATTGTTACCCACCTTGTATTGGCAGTTTGTTTTTTTACTATTTAGAATGTACAGAAAAGTTAGTTAAAGTTAAAGTACCAATGGGAAGGACATGTGTGTTCCTGTCTCACATATTGTGGTTGATGGGCAAAATTCCAAAAAAGTGCAGTTCCTCTTTAAAGATTACTTACATTTTGACATACTTGCCAACCTTCCCGGATTTTCCGGGAGACCCCCGAAATTCAGCGCCTCTTTCGAAAACCTCCCGGGACAAATTTTCTCCCGAAAATCTCCCGAAATTCAGGCGGACCTGAGTGACGTGTCGACAGCCTGTTTTCACGTCCGCTTTCCCACAATATAAACAGTGTGCCTGCCCAATCACGTTATAACTGTAGAATGATCGAGGGCGAGTTCTTGGTTTCTTACGTGGGTTTATTGTTAGGCAGTTTCATTAACGTCCTCCCAGCGCGGCAACAACACACAACTACAGCAGTCATGTTTTCGTCTACCGTAAAGCAGTTCGTCTGCCGTAAACAGCAATGTTGTGACACTCTTAAACAGGACAATACTGCCATCTACTGTCCATGCATATGTGACATTAACATCTACGGCTTTTAGAGAGTGCAGTGCACAACTGCGCACACAACAAGGAGTCGAAGCAGAATGCATCATCAGAGAGGGTGTTCAGCATGGTTAGAAAAATAGTGACAGAGAATAGAACAAGGATGGACAATTCAACCCTTTACTCAACAATGAGTAGATGAGTGTTATGTGTGTGTATAAGTGTAAAAAAATGAACACTGAAATTCAAGTATTTCTCTTATTTATATATATATATATATATATATATATATATATATATATATATAGAGAGAGAGAGAGAGAGAGAGAGAGAGAGAGAGAGAGAGAGAGAGAGAGAGAGAGAGAGAGAGAGAGAGAGAGAGAGAGAGAGAGAGAGAGAGAGAGAGAGAGAGAGAGAGAGAGAGAGAGAGAGAGAGAGAGAGAGAGAGAGAGAGATAGAATTCACTGAAAGTCAAGTATTTCTTATATATATATATATGAAATACTTGACTTGGTTAATTCTAGCTGTAAATATACTCCTCCCCTCTTAACCACGCCCCCAACCACGCCCCCCCACCACCTCCCGAAATCGGAGGTCTCAAGGTTGGCAAGTATGCATTTTGAATACCTTGAAAGTAGAAGGCCCTTCTACCATTAACCATCATGCTGTCGTGCAGGCTTTTTGCTGTTTTTCAACCCACATTTACTCTTATTCACACTGACAAGGAAAGTGCCGCAACATGGAAACTTTCATCTTCTTTAGCACACAGGTGAACCCCCGCTAGTACACCTTGATAGGTCCTTGTTGTCCTCTATCCTGGCCTTAGCCCTCTGATCTTAAGCCTAGTTTGCGCAAGGCCTATACCAAAGGGACTAATAGTGCCGGGTGGATGAACAACCACCAACAAGGTCTTTTAACCCCCCAAAAAAGGGAAAATTAGCATTGAAGATAGGAAAGAAGATCTGGACAGTGTCCATTCACTCCCTGGTGGTCTAGCAGAGCCTCATTAGATGGATGAGTATGAGGCTGTCAGAGCCGAAATATTACACCACAGGGTCGTCAGCAAACTAATTGGGTAACAAAGACCATTTTCAGCGCAGGAAACCCATCTTTTAGCAGTCTGTGTGCTCAGGCTCTGATAAGAGAGTTCACGTCTAATGCATTTAGTGAGGGGCAAGTTCACCATCTTTATCTTATTTACTTAACTCGGTGTAAATATTGTTGGTATTTTACAGTGGATTTAGTAAGACCCTAGTTCTCTTAAGTGCACCCTATAGAAAACTGCATCATACAGGAGCTGTTCAGGAAGTATATGTAAATCAGATACAGTTCAGCATCATGTCCCATTTGTCTGTAATTATAAGCCAAGTTAGCAATGCATGCCGTGCGTTTCACCACATTGTTTCTAGGGATTAAATCTAGTGTACTTTCACTGTTAAAACCAATTTATATTCCGTAGCTGTAGAGCACCAATTTCTGCATCAGAAAGTGAGATTGGCTGCACACAGAGAGTCTCCTGAAATATAAAAGCACACACAGAGGGATGCTATTCTAATGCATCGTGAAATTTCTGACTCAACCACAGAAAGAGGAGAGTTCAAAAGAATATTAAACCTAAAGGGGTGCAGAGAGGTTTATCTAAAGTCAAGGACTTTATTCAAGCATCATGCCCACTATTTCATTTTCTGTCTATATTTACTATTTCTGATTGATCCCGGAGTCTCCCGTGCTTGGTATGAGGGAAGGGATTTATTATGACCTCATTGACTGATTGACTCCATCCCCTCTCAGGAAAGTTTATTCCCAACAGGCAACGACTGGATCTTTTTTGAGTATATGTCACCTGCCACCTTGGCCCCAGGGGTCACGTTAATATCCATACAGGTGAACATTACTGGCTCAGAGTTTCCTATTATGGCGCCTCACACACACACATCTCCCTGCTCAACGCTTACACACAGTACATGCAAAAGATCAAACAACCTTCTCCACTCAATTCAAATGGGAATTTTCTTGTAATTCCAACAGCAAGTAGTGAAACGACTACGATGTTCTCTGACCGGATCCATACACCCCAAGTACATGTTTGAACATGTACCTCCAAGGCATAATTAAGGCCTGCAGCAAAAGCATTACAAATTGACCTTTCTCTTGTTTACCACTTCAAATAGTATCTCAGGAAATGTGTGTTATGCTGGGAAAAAAACCCGAATTAAACATGTAGCCCTAACTTGGGATACTGTGGAATGATTTTGTAGGGTGAGAGAAGGTGGGTGTGGGGTGTAAGGGAAAGGAGGCTCATCTTAAAGTAAACATTTGGTCTTTAGAATTGGAACACTTTAAAGGGGAACTTAACTTTTTTTTGGAATTTGGCCTATCATTCACAATCCCTACGTAAGACAAGAACACATATGTTTTATTTCCTTTATATATTCTAACTAGTAAATAAATGCGAGCAAAAGTCCACTTATTGCATACTTGCCAACCTTGAGACCTCCAATTTCGGGAGGTGGGGGGTGGGTGCGGGGGGGCGGGGGCGTGGTTGGGGGCGTGGTTAAGAGGGGAGGAGTATATTTACAGCTAGAATTCACCAAATCAAGTATTTCATATATATATATATATATATATATATATATATATATATATATATATATATATATATATATATATATATATATATATATATATATATATATATATTAAGGCTGCAGCTAACGATTATTTTTCTATCGATTAATCTATAGATTATTTTTTTCCGATTAATCGGTTAATCTATAGATTATTTTTTTTCGATTAATCTATAGATTATTTTTCCTTTTACCGATTATTTTTTTTATTTAAAATGAAGATGAAAAAATAAATGTAGGCCAGTTTTTTCAAAAGGCATGGCTTTTATTTACAAAAGAAAAAGTATGGCCACTCAGTCAACATTGACAACAACATGACAAAATATTCTGTAACAATGTAAACATTTAACAAAATTAAAAGTAGCTTATTTGCTTTTAATGTGCAAATATAAAAGTAAACATCCAGTGCAAATCTTAATATTCTGCAATAGTATAAGCATTTCAAAAGTAAAAGTATTGCTTATTTTGCTTTAAAATGTGCAAAAATAAAGATAAACATCCAATTCAAAAAAGTGCAAAACAGAAATATTCTGTAACAACAGTGTAAACATTTCAACAAAAGTAAAAGTATTGCTTATTTGCTAAAATGTGCAAAAATAAAGATAAACATCCAATACAAAAAAGTGCAAAACGAAATATTCTGTAACAACAGTGTAAACATTTCAACAAAAGTAAAACTTTTGCTTATTTTGCTTAATAACACAACAATGATAGTATGATTAAAGTGAAAGTTAATTGTTCGTTTGTACATAGTATACGTAATTGTTAATGTTGTAAAAGTTATTTGCACAACTAATTAACGTTAGCGTTAAAGAGGAGCGCGTCTTTGTAAACACTGAACAGGCACGCCAAACGCTCCTCTCAGAGCGAAACGGTGCTTTAGTTTATGAATTTACAACGCAGATACAAATGACACATTCATGTTTTTGTGTAATGATGACAACGTATACTCACGCGGACGATTGACTAGTTGATGGTGATGGCAAGAACGCTGCCGTTGTGCTGCTATGATAGGCCATTTCCGCTCGACACAGTGTGCATACAACAACATTATTAGCAGAGGTGGGTATAGTAGCCAGAAATTGTACTCAAGTAAGAGTACTGTTACTTTAGAGATTTATTACTCAAGTAAAAGTAAGGAGTAGTCACCCAAATATTTACTTGAGTAAAAGTAAAAAGTATGTTGTGAAAAAACTACTCAAGTACTGAGTAACATACACACACATATCATATATATATATATATATATATATATATATATATATATATATATATATATATATATATATATATATATATATATATATATATATATATATATATATATATACACACATATATAATTTATATTTATTTATTTTGCCGTTTTTGTTTACATGTTAAAGGTGTTTTAATAATTATACATGCATGTTTAACATATAGATTCCTTTCTTTCATGAAGACAAGAATATAAGTTGGTGTATTACCTGATTCTGATGACTTGCATTGATTGTAATCAGGAAGTAGTGCTGGTAACGTCCACGTTTTCAAATGGAGGAGAAAAAAAGTTCCTCCTTTCTGTCTAATACCACATGAAAGTGGTTGTTATTTGGCATCTTATTTGTCCACCTTCCATATTCGTTTTTATACCCTTTACAAGAAATACATTGGCGGCAAACTCCGTAGCTTGCTAGCTTGTTTGCGCTGGCTTTCGGAGACTCTTATTTTGAAAGCGCAGGCGCGATGGAGCGGGACTTTTATTGTGAAGACAGGAACTGTGCAGTCAGTCTTTACGGTTGAAATAAAAAAGGGTCTTTTTTCCTTCACACTTTTGATTGATTGATTGGAACTTTTATTAGTAGATTGCACAGTACAGTACATATTCCGTACAATTGACCACTAAATGGTAACACCCGAAGTTAGCTCGGAGCCAGTCAGGTCATGTGACCCCTGGCTCTGTTTGATTGGTCCAACGTCACCAGTGACTGCATCTGATTGGTGGAACGAAGTGAAACGTCACCAGTAAGGCAAGCACTTTGAAGATCTGTCTGACAGACCAAAACAAACAAAGCGTGCATTAACAGATCGATAAAAATTAGTAGCGAGTAGCGAGCTGAATGTAGATAAAAGTAGCGGAGTAAAAGTAGCGTTTCTTCTTAGGCCGTTTATTGAAATACTCCCACACTTTCGACGACTTTTGGCGTGCTTTTTTCCCCTCGCTCGCACAGCTCGCATCGTCTGCTTTGCGCTCCACCATGACGGTAGTGTGACGTAAATATGCGACGCGTCGACGAACAAAAACGTCCTCGACGTATTTACGTAACCGATGACGTCGACTACGTCGACGCGTCGTTTCAGCCCTAATATATATATATCCCTGCGACCCCGAAGGGAATAAGCGGTAGAAAATGGATGGATGGATGGATGGATGGATGGATATATATATATATACATATATATATATATATATATATATATATATATATATATATATATATATATATATATATATATATATATATATATATAAGAAATAATTGACTTTCAGTGAATTCTAGCTATATATATATATATATGTATGTATATATATATATATATATATATATATATATATATATATATATATATATATATATATATATGTATATATATATATATATATATATGTATATATATATATATATATGTATATATATATATATATATATATATATATATATATATATATATATATAAAAGAAATACTTGAATTTCAGTGTTCATTTATTTACACATAAACACACACATAACACTCATCTACTCATTGTTGAGTTAAGGGTTGAATTGTCCATCCTTGTTCTATTCTCTGTCACTATTTTTCTAACCATGCTGAACACCCTCTCTGATTATGCATTGCTGTGTGGCACGCACAAAAGTGCTTTCATCAAATGCACTAGATGGCAGTATTGTCCTGTTTAAGAGTGTCACAACATTGCTGTTTACGGCAGACGGACTGCTTTACTGTAGACGTTCTTTATATTGTAGGAAAGCGGACTCAGGTCCGCATGTATTTCGGAAGATTTTCGGGAGAAAATTTGTCCCGGGAGGTTTTCGGGAGAGGCGCTGAATTTCGGGAGTCTCCCGGAAAATCCGGGAGGGTTGGCAAGTATGACTTATTGGGAGTCGCTCTATTCCAAAAAAAACATCTTTACACTTCCATCAACATTTTATATACACGCTGTAAGTATATATGTAATGTAGTAACAAGCACATTCATAAAATCCTGTAATATTTTTAAATGTTGCTCATTTTAAGCATAGGGCAGTGTATACATTTTATTGACGCATCACAACGTTCACTTTTTCCTTCGACCACAACACTAACTACAAGTCATGCAGACATAATAAGAGACAGCAAACATAATAAGACAATCGCTTACTGTACAATGTCTGCTCTCACTGGGATGCCATTCTTTATGACGTTGATATTCTCTGTTTAGATGGAGAATGACTCATGGACCTCTCGAAGGGTTAAAAAAAAATGGTGGGTGCAAACGAGCGTCTTTCGTGTTTCTTGCAGCCAAAGTTTACCAACGTCTTAGTTTATTTTCACATCATTTTACTATCCAGGTGAGAGGCATGATTTATAATCTACAATAAACTTTCAGCAGCTCAGAGGTGAGGAAGCAACTCACCAGCTGGGGTCAATACAACAGCATAAGGAAGTTGACCAATGTAGGTCGTTAACGTTAGCGCTTATAATAACTATATCTATTATAGACTTGATTAATATTCAGGTTACAAATTTTAAATGGAGGATTGTTGGCGCTGTTTGGATGGTTATTAATTGGGTAATACGGTCGGAATAAATGCAATAGACGCAATGACTTCAGGGCTCCCTTTGGCTCCATTGTAAGCAGACATATTTACATTTATTTAGTTAGAATGCATTACAAAAAGAGTGCAGTTCCCCTTCAAAGTGGTCAAATCATATGTTTTTCTACATTTAAAACACTTACTTGTGTACTACATAACATGTTATGGTGGTGCTTAAAGGGGCCGTTTGCAACTTCTCTCTAGGTCGTCCTCAGACGAGCCTTCCATCGTAGCTTCCAGTCATCCCGATTCTCCATACATTTGGCCAGTTCCTTGGTACTCTGAGCTCCTGCATCCTTCTTGAGTATGTCCACGTATGTTAGTGTGGGACGTCCTCTTGACCGATGCCCATGTGTTGGTTCCCACAGCACCAATTTTCTGGCTGGCAGCTCCTGATGCCTTTGGCAGTGTCCTGCTAGTCTCATTCTCCTTACAGCAATCTTCTCGCTCACCCTTGGTATTCCCTTGTAGAGGATTCTGTTGGTTACGTGCGCACTCTTGTTGATGTTAAGCACTGCATGCAGCATCCGGGTGTAGCATCCATCCAGAGACTTCTCCAGGATTGGCTTCAGGGTCCAGCATTCGCTGCCGTAGAGGAGAACGGACTCAACTGTCGCATAGAAGAAGCTGAGTTTGATTTGGCGGGGGAGGTTGGAGTTCCATACACTGGTCATGCCGTTCTTGCTTGCTCAGAGTAAAACAACACCATTGGCTAGTTTATTATCCCATTAGTAGTTTAAGAGAACACATTTTTGGTAAACAATTACAGTACTGAGTTTGTGTAGTAAATTGTTTTACCGGCCCAAATAAATTCATTGGTTTTTAGGGCGGTCACTCAACCCTGTATCGACAACACGTACGCGCAGAGAGAGCGTGAACACATACAAAAGCAGTCCGAACAATGTGCAGTCATGTTGTTGTTATGATAAAACATACATTCAATATGTATAACGCTAACTATCCAAATCCCTATTATTAGCTTACAACACCCAAAGCTAACGCGCATGCATGTGTTACATACGTACAGTCGTGGTCAAAGGTTTACATACACCACAGAACTTTCCTCCAGAAGGTTTTATCTTTGTCCATGTGATGTCAGATGAGACAAAAATTGAGCTGTTTGGCCACAATACCCAACAATATATTTGGAGGAGAAAAGGTGAGGCCTTTAATCCCTGGAACACCATTCCTACCGTCAAGCATGGTGGTGGTAGTATTATGCTACGGGCCTGTTTTGCTGCCAATGGAACTGGTGCTTTAAATGGGACAATGAAAAAGGAGGATTACCTCCAAATTCTTCAGGACAACCTAAAATCATCAGTCTGGAGGTTGGGTCTTGGGCGCAGTTGGGTGTTCCAACAGGACAATGACCCCAAACACACGTCAAAAGTGGTAAAGGAATGGCTAAATCAGGCTAGAATGAAGGTTTTAGAATGGCCTTCCCAAAGTCCTGACTTAAACGTGTGGACAATGCTGAAGAAACAAGTCCATGTCAGAAAACCAACAAATTTAGCTGAACTGCACTAATTTTGTCAAGAGGAGTGGTCAAAAATTCAACCAGAAGCTTGTATATGGCTACTAAAAGCGCCTTATTGCAGTTAAATTTGCCAAGGGATATTTAACCAAATATTAACATTGCTGTATGTATACTTTTGACCCAGCAGATTTGGTCACATTTTCAGTAGACCCATAATAAATTCATAAAAGAACCAAACTTCATGAATGTTTTTGTGACCAACAAGTATGTGCTCCAATCACTCTATGACAAAAAAATAAGAATTGTAGAAATGATTGGAAACTCAAGACAGCCATGACATTATGTCCTTCACAACCTTGAGACCTCCGATTTCGGGGGGTGGGGGGCGGGGGCGTGGTTGGGGGCGGGGCTAAGAGGGGAGGAGTATATTTACAGCTAGAATTCACCAAGTCATGTATTTCATATATATATATATATATATATATATATATATATATATATATATATATATATAAGAAATACTTGAATTTCAGTGTTCATTTATTTACACATATACACACACATAACTCATCTACTCATTGTTGAGTTAAGAGTTGAATTGTCCATCCTTGTTCTTATTCTCTGTCACTATTTTTCTAACCATGCTGAACACCCTTTCGCAGGTACCCAGAAAGGTTTCGAGTACCACCAAAAAAACTGAATCTCTGAAGACAGTATAACAATCTGTGTTAAAGGTGTACAAATACTGTTTGTATAATAAGCATGTTATTTTTTTACAAATGAGGGTTAAGAGTTCAGTACTAAAAAAAAAAAAAGAATGTGGCTTAAGTACAGTTTTTTAATTGAGCTGCTGCATTTTTTGGTTGGGTTGTTTATTTATTTTGAGTAACTTCTATACATTTCTAAAAGGGGAATAATGTAATAGAGTGATCTATGTTTGTCTGTTGCCATCTCCTGGTGAATGTTGGCTATAGCGTACTGGGGTTACTTTTTGGTTGGCCAACGATTTACGTGGTGTTGCGCACCTGACGTCACCAGGTCCGCATGGAGCTGGAGGGGGCGTGGCTTCCAGCTCCGCCTGAATTTCGGGAGATTTTCGGGAGAGGCGCTGAATTTCGGGAGTCTCCCGGAAAATCCGGGAGGGTTGGCAAGTATGATGTAAACTTTTGACCACGACTGTATGTAATTACGTTATTACGGCCTAGAAGCCAAAAGAGGGTGGGGTATACTGTGTAAAATACATTGGATGGTTCGAGACATCTCTGTAAATGTCGCAAGCAGCCCCTTTAAGTCACAATTTTTAATAGATTTAAATTGGGCATTTTAGCCCATTTTTAATTCTTCAGTCCTTCTCTTTGTAGATGTACTGTTATTACAAACATGCATACGTTTAGAATATCTACAAAGAGAAGGAGTGAAGTTAGATGACGTATGAATACACTAGAATTTTGCAATGGGCTGTTGATAATTAATCATTGTTGTGTACGCTGAATCCTGGACATCTGTCTGCTTTATTAGCACTTTTGTCGAAAACAGAGTAAGCACGCTGAAGTCTTGCAATGCCAACCTTGGTCAATATAAATACCACTGAAGCCATTTTACTCGAGTGAAATAAGCAATGGCTGATGCGGCATTTGTACTTTGATGCTTACAGTCCAGCTAACAGGATAAAAGGTGATTTAAATGAGAAAATATTTATTCCTCTTAGCGTGAGCGTGATAGCAACAGCCAAAGCATGTGTGTCCCTTCAAAGATTCTGGGAACAGCAGAAAGTCTCTCTCAATTTAATCGATTTTTAAAATGAAAAGTCAATTTAAAGTTGAAAGTTGAAAAGAAAAAGATGGTCTGAAGGAAGGGGGGCGGGGGGGAGCATTCTCTTGCACTCAAGCAGTAAACTAACCGCCGCGCAAAGCAGGCGGATATTTCAGCTGAATTATCTCACACCTCACATTTGCTCTTAGGCAAGCAGTTTAAAAGCCAAGCGATTGAGCCAGTGATCCAATTTGAAATGCAGAAATGATTAGAGCAGCTTGCCTCATTTCATATCGAAATTCTCTGATTTATGACAGGGCACCAGCCAAGATCTATCTCTAAAGGGAATTAGTGTGCAATTCCTGCATATTTCTGTTATTTAGTCTCCCAGCAGCAGATGCTATAGCCTTAGAGAGGGGGGGTGGGAAAGGAATTGAAGCATTACATAGGTATCTTTTCATCTCAGCCAGATGTAACCATGGCCATTTATATGAGGAGAAAATAACACAAAAGTGGATGTGAAAAAATTGCGGTATGTCCAAATTTGTGTAGGATGTTGACTGAGAACCTTATTTCTGGGAGCAAGAAAAAGAATATGCCGCATTTAACCACGCATATGAATGAATACGGCTCTTTTTATGGAGTGAATAGTGGTGAGACACAGACTGCAAGGTAAGCTTTGGCCAATTATTTTGAAAAAAAAAAAAAAAAGACCCGTGCAACCCATCCATCCTTGAGGCTAAGAAAATATTAAAACATGCGGCGATAACGACGGCTAGAGGAAAATCTGCCTTAATGAAATTTCCAGTTGACCACATGCAATTTGTTTCATCGCGGTGAACAACTAATTGCAATGGACGTTATCAAGGTGTGAGTGTGTTGTGTGCTGTAAACTGACTAGTAAAACAGGTACAAATCCCTACTCCAATGTGAGAAACAAATAACCCTGCCATCCTATATATGTATATATGCAGTGGAATCTCGATTTACGAACCTAATTGGTTCTTGAACTGGGTTTGTAATTAGAAAGTTTCTATATTGGAGCAAATTTGTCCATAAGAACATGAATAATGGTTCCATATTTACAAGCGCTATATGGTACTGTATATCAAACAAGCATAACAAGGGGGTGAGGGATCAACTTTCTGTTTGATAACAAAGCCAAAATAACAACTAGCTGATCTGTCCTTCTATGCAGCCACCCTGCTGACACGCACTCGCACTGTCACTAGCCTTATGGCGCTCTCACACTTACAAATCACAAAACGACTTAAATTTAACAGCAAGGTCGCGACAATAGTTAGGAATAAAAAAATAGGTGACATCACTTAGAGGGAGAAGGAAGGATCTACTGTGGATACTTCCTAAATCTTACAAATCACACATTGCTTTTTTTGGACTCATATTTTCCTGGCCAAAAAAATTTGTAAAAAGGCTAAATTAAAAACCCTAAAAAGCACACAACTAGCACAGTAGCTATTGACTGAGCGAGGAACCGAGATCAACCAGCCCGCCCACAATTTGCTGCGAGGAACACAATGGCATTTTATTCCGGCCTGTGTGTCTTATTTTTGTGTTGTTATAATTTTCCCTATGTTTGGTGTTCTGTTCTGTTCTCAGTGCTCCTTTCCTCTTTGGTTTACCCTTCTTGTTGCTAAGTGCACTGACCTTGACACACCGATTTCCGTTTGGTGATTAGTAACCAAACCTGTTGCCGCCACTAATCACTCCCATTCTTACTGTGTACCCGTTTCACCCAGCTCGTCTTTGCTGGATCAATGTTTGCTGTCGACGACAAGTTACGTTTGTTTCACGCTGCGCTGAAATAGCTTTCCCATGCTAGCCTGATGCTACGACCTAGTTTTTTGCTATGTCACGTTTGCTTTGAGTTTCCCGTGCGCTTTCGAGCGGCACAACGCTGTTCGTATTTTGCCTTATTGGATTAAAAGACTATAACAACAAAAAATGTCAACAACAACAACAATAGAACAACATCAGCAAATAAGATATGTACAAATATGATGGTAAAAGTGATAGCAAAGAAGCAGTTAGTGAAATAAATAACAATACAGAAATGACAATGAACATTATAGACTTAGACTTCCTTTTTATTGTCATTCAAATTTGAACTTTACAGCACAGATAAGAACGACATTTCGTTACATAAGCTCATGGTAGTGCAGGATAAAAAAGCAATAAGGTGCATGTATAAATAATAAATATATATAAATAATATATAAATATATATATAAAATAAATAAATATATACACATATATATACATAAATAAATAGATTACTGTACAGATAAATATATTGCACTTTTTCCACATGCGTCCACGTTTATGGATGTATGTTATATTGTCTTTTTTATTCCAGCGAGTTAATCCATTTTGGGGGGAGTTGAGGGGATAATTTAATTTAATTATGATGCGTTCAAGAGTCTTACGGCCTGAGGGAAGAAGCTGTTACAGAACCTGGAGGTTCTGCTTCGGAGGCTGCGGAACCTCTTTCTAGAGTCCAGCAGTGAAATCAGTCCTTGGTGGGGGTGGGAGGAGTCTTTGCAGATTTTCTGAGCCCTGGTCAGGCAGCGGCTTTTTGCGATCTCCTGGATAGGAGGAAGAGGAGTCCTGATGATCTTTTCTGCCGTCCTCACCACTCTCTGGAGAGACTTCCAGACTTCCATTATTACACTACAAAAGGAGCAATACAAATACCAATAGAAATAGCACTATTGATAATGAATAATAACAATAATTACCTTTATTATCAATAATACAATTGTTCAAATGCAACAATACATATATGTAATGGTAACTTGAAATACAAAAGAACACAGATAAATGGAGGGGAAGAAAGAGTAGCCAACTATATTAACCTTGTAGATTGTTGTAGTAACAATAGTTTAAAGGGGAACATTATCACAATTTCAGAAGGGTTAAAACCATTAAAAATCAGTTCCCAGTGGCTTATTTTATTTTTCGAAGTTTTTTTCAAAATTTTACCCATCACGCAATATCCCTAAAAAAAGCTTCAAAGTGCCTGATTTTAACCATCGTTATATACACCCGTCCATTTTCCTGTGACGTCACATAGTAATGCCGATACAAACACACATGGCGGATAGAACAGCAAATTATAGCGACATTAGCTCGGATTCAGACTCGGATTTCAGCGGTTTAAGCGATTCAACAGATTATGCATGTATTGAAACGGATGATTGTAGTGTGGAGGCAGGTAGCGAAAACGAAATTGAAGAAGAAACTGAAGCTATTGAGCCATATCGGTTTGAACCGTATGCAAGCGAAACCGACGAAAACGACACGACAGCCAGCGACACGGGAGAAAGCGAGGACGAATTCGGCGATCGCCTTCTAACCAACGATTGGTATGTGTTTGTTTGGCATGAAAGGAAACTAACAACTATGAACTAGGTTTACAGCATATGAAATACATTTGGCAATAACATGCACTTTGAGAGTATATTCTGTAGACATACCCTCATCCGCTCTCTTTTCCTGGGGGTCTGGCGGCAGATTTCTTTGACTTTATCGTTGGAAATGCATCTGCTTTGAGTGTCGCAGGATATCCACACATTCTTGCCATCTCTGTCGTAGCATAGCTTTCGTCGGTAAAGTGTGCGGAACAAACGTCCAATTTCTTGCCACTTTCGCATCTTTGGGCCACTGGTGCAACTTGAATCCGTCCCTGTTCGTGTTGTTACACCCTCCGACAACACATCGACGAGGCACGATGTCTCCAAGGTACGGAAAACAGTCGAAAAAACGTAAAATAACAGAGCTGATTTGACTCGGTGTTTGTAATGTGTTTGAGAAAATGGCGGATTGCTTCCCGATGTCACGTCACGTTGTGACGTCATCGCTCCGAGAGCGAATAATAGAAAGGCGTTTAATTCGCCAAAATTCACCTATTTAGAGTTCGGAAATCGGTTAAAAAAATATATGGTCTTTTTTCTGCAACATCAAGGTATATATTGACGCTTACATAGGTCTGGTGATAATGTTCCCCTTTAAGCTTTGTCAGTGTGCCATGTGTTACATGTGATTAAAAGACTCTTACCGGCACGCTGCTTCTGCTGCTTCCTGTCCTTTCCGCATCTTGAGGACACAATAATCGCAGCAATGCAACCAGAACTCAACACTGTGCTTTGTAAATGGAAGTGTTTGTACAATGAGGGGTTCCTAAATCGAAGTTCCACTTAATAACGGCTTGCTTTTTCCTCATTTTGACTGCCATTGTTGTCTAAAGGACATTACAGACAAGGTACATATTGGTATTGTCGTTTTTATTGGGGCCAAACGGGCAGTATTGGAGGTGACGTTGGCATCATTTTCTGACGGTCACATTCCAACTGACTGATGAGTGGCCGTTCGAAGCTCAAAGAAGGAAGTCAATGAATGTCGTCAGATATTCACACAGAGCTCTTTTGATCTCTCAGTTGTCTAAATCCTGCAGCTGTGGGATCAGAAGACGGCTCCAGTGCCAGCCAGTGACCTTGGTGGAAGGAGCGGGAGGGGAAAGCCATGCGGAAAATAATCATTCCCACCAAGGTTTGGATCGATTTCACCTGCCCTGAATGGGAGCAGGTTAAGAGCAGCCACTGGTGGTGAAATGGTCAGCGGTGATATCATTAGCTAGTTGTTTACACTGGGAAGCTGGGAGTTAGAGGCAGGCTGAGTGTCACAAGACACTTTCTTCTTCACCTCCTTCAGCTGATCAGAGGATCATGGTATCAAGGAGGGATTAGTAGCGACTTGGGATTTGTGTGATTGGTTAATTTATTGCAGTGATGGCAGGTCTTTCATCTATGGCAACATTTAATCACAGCCGCCACAGAGGCTATTACAGGTTAGCTCCTTTCTGGAGTCAGTCCGGCTCTGCCATCAGCTCTATCGCAATTCCCCTGAAATTTCCAAATTATCTGGAACAGGCTTTAGCTTCTCAGTAATAAAAATTAGAACAGATTCCCGATAGAAGCTTTTGCTCACACAGGGGCCAATTATAAATAGTCTTGCAAGATGGAAAGGGGGAGGAGGGGAAAAGAAATCCAACTCTGAGAGATGTGCACAGAACTTATCGTTCAACCCCTGCTCTGCTCTGATCCAAATCCGTGTGGCTGAAAATTTATATTAGATTTTATCACAGACGCCTAAGTCTAGAAAAATCAATGAAGGTTATCTTTTATGTTGCAGCGACTTGTGGAAATATTGATTTTCATTTTATAGCGAATTTGGAGCATCAGTTTGTAATCACTTCCTCGCTGACTACACCGTTTGGGTGGCTGTATCTCTTACACGAGGAAAGGTAACAGAGCTCAGGAGGGAAAAAAGTGTGCAAGTGTTAAAACCACTGATGTGAAGGCACAGGGTAGATAAACTATAACACACAACGAGTGTGTGTGTGTGTGTGTGTGTGTGTGTGTGTGTGTGTGTGTGTGTGTGTGTGTGTGTGTGCCGGGGGGTATATGTGCTATCATCAATATTGTCTGATGATTTAAAGGGTTTTTAAAGAGCAGTTTGTATTTAATTATTTTATTTTGATCCACTTACATTATGTTTAGCTAAGTACAGCTACTTTGTCATTTTTAACTCGTTGATACATGCGATTAATCACAAAAAACATGCATTAATCATGTATAAACTCAAGAGTTTTTTGACCGCATATGCTTCTTTGCCCTACCCGCAGACGGTTATCTGAGAGGTGGCGCAGGTTGTTATATGGTCAGTGATCAGAGCAATGTATACGCCACTGCAGAGATGACTCCGACTGGTGTGCTCTGTGGCATTTCAGCTTTAAAACACACCCCAACATGACTTCTGATAATACAATCAGGATTTCCTCTAGATTGATGATACCTGTAGCGATAGGGGATAGTGGGAGCGTACTCATCATGACATAATCGTAGAATTTGCTATGATAATGATTTTCTTTAAAAAGGCAAATATGTATCCATACATTTAAAAACAAATCTGCATTATTATCAGTTTGTATTAACATAATCATTTTGCTCGATTCTTAATAGTTGCTGCTTTTTGTACAATGTACTTCATTAGAATTTTTCACGTGCCTATAATCTTTTAGTGACTTTTTCTTATCAAAAATGGCTAGCAAAAAATCTAGCAACTTTTTCTGGCGTTAATACAGACTGTACTCATGTTTACAGACTCTTTACTTCTGTCCCTCGATGTCCTTGACGAACAGCTGCAGCGAGCATCACGTCACACTTGCTTCCTTAAAAGCCGCCACTCTCCTCTTAATATCTGCATATTTTGTAGATCGTTTTCCGCAGGATATATCTAGGCTATATTAAAGTTACGTCCACAACGCAAACCTTCTGCTTCCACTGCAGACAACCCTGTTCACAGTGCCTACATCATCACAACATCCGGTTTCGGCAGCGCTGTTCCAGTGGTCAAAATATTCTATTGGTGCCCAAATTTTCAGTGTATCACTAGTCCAGGGGTCGGCAACCCAAAATGTTGAAAGAGCCATATTGGACCAAAAATACAAAAACAAAACTGTCTGGAGCCGCAACAAATTAAAAGCCATATTACATACAGATAGTGTGTCATGAGATATACATTGAATTGAGATGACTTAAAGGAAACTAAATGACCTCAAATATAGCTACAAATTAGGCATAATGATGCAATATGTACATATAGCTAGCCTAAATAGCATGTTAGCATCGATTAGCTTGCAGTCTTGCAGTGACCAAATATGTCTGATTAGCACTCCACACAAGTCAATAACATCAACAAAACTCACCTTTGTGCATTAATGCACAACGTTGAAAGTTTGGTGGACAAAATGAGACAGAAAAAGAAGTGGCATAAAACACGTCCTCGAAAGTCGGAGAAAGTTATACATGTAAACAAACTACGGTGAGTTCAAGGACCACCAAAATTAGTTGGACAAAACGGCGCTCGCCAAATACTTGAGTCAGTGAAGCATGTTTAATACAAACAGTGTGCTTTATAACATTTAGGGAGGTTTGTGTCATGTTTGTCCTCCTACAGAAACCATATTAAAACAAAAAGTATATTTTTTCCCCCTCATCTTTTTCCATTTTTCATACATTTTTGAAAAAGCTCCAGAGAGCCATTAGGGCGGCGCTAAAGAGCCGCATGCGGCTCTAGAGCCGCGGGTTGCCGACCCCTGCACTAGTCAATAGTGCGCAAATAATAGGCTACATATATCCATTCATACTGTAATGATCTGCTAGTGGTAATGTTTTATGTTTGTGTGGTTTTGATGTTCATTGTTCCCTTGATCAGCAACAGACAGTCCGTGCCTGAAAGGGGATTGGTGGAGACTGAAGAAGTGTTGTTGTGTGTCTGGGACTGAAACACAGTGACTGACGTGTGTGCAGAGGAGGAATTGTTTTTTAGCATTAGATTTGCAATATAAATTAAAAAGAGTGTCGTACGTTGTAAGACTTTTTCTGGAGGCTGCCATACAAGTAAAACAAAACCTTATTTTTAAGGTGTGGCAGTGTGCCCCGATCAGTTACATTAAAGGGAAACTAAGTTTAGAGCAAATACAACCAATAGCAATGCATATTTTTCACTTCCGTTATGATACCAATATTGGAGATTTGAATATTGGCCGATACAGATATAAACTTGAAACGATATCAACACGACTCATCCATACTTTGGATTGTGTGGAATGTTAGAAAAGGCTTAATCAAGGGCAATTACTCAGAGAACAATGGTATGAAAAACACTAACCTGTTTATTATTATCTGTCTGGAATGGACTTTTTTTTTTAAGTTGAAGTGGATTAGTAATTGTTTTTAACTTTGCTCTACCCACTACGGCATGGCGTAGTGCAGTGGTTCTCAAATGGGGGTACGCGTACCCCTGCGGGTACTTGAAGGTATGCCAAGGGGTACGTGAGATTTTTTTTAAATATTGTAAAAATAGCAACAATTCAAAAATCCTTTATAAATATAAATAAAAACCTATCTTTTTTTCCAAATAGTTCAAGAAAGACCACTACAAATGAGCAATATTTTGCACTGTTATACAATTTAATAAATCAGAAACTGATGACATAGTGCTGTGTTTTACTTCTTTATCTCTTTTTTTCAATTAAAAATGCTTTGCTCTGATAAGGGGGTACTTGAATTAAAAAAAAATTCACAGGGGGTACATCACTGAAAAAAGGTTGAGAACCACTGGCGTAGTGGGTAGAGCAACCGTGCCAGAAACCTGAGGGTTGCAGGTTCGCTCCCTGCCTCTTACCATCCAAAAATCGCTGCCGTTGTGTCGTTGGGCGGGACACTTCACCCTTTGCCCCCGGCGCCACTCACACCGGTGAATTGAATGATGAATGATAGGTGGTGGTCAGAGGGGCCGTTGGCGCAAATTGCAGCCACGCTTCCGTCAGTCTACCCCAGGGCAGCTGTGGCTATGAAAGTAGCTTACCACCACCAGGTGTGAATGATTGATGGGTTCTACATGTAAAGCGACTTTGGGTACTTAGAAAAGCGCTATATAAATCCCAGTTATTATTATTATTATTATTAAAAAAACCTAAGTGATTCTCATGACGGAGCAAGTTGAATGATACGGACACGTTTGTTACTGGGTATTTTCTAATACGCTTCTGCCTTCAAGATTTTGTATCTATGAGTAATATGTGACTATAATCAGTACTTTTAGACTGCTATATTGTAGAACACTTATTTTGTATGTCTAGCGTGTGTGCTATTGTTTGCTTAGCTGTTGTGTGGCTGCTAGCTCCTGGTATCCCATGTTTTACATTTTACAAATGACTTGACTAAAAACAAGAAAAGACCAAAAGTGTGTATTTCTTAGAGGGCATTTAGATGTTAACTGGCTGAACACACTGCAGGACTGTTTGCAAGCCGATATAACCCGATACTTGTGTGATATCAATTTTAGATCAGGACACCTCTAAGTAGGACATTTAAAATATGTTGTGTGTGACATTCTGATAACAAAATTGCATTTGTGTCAAAATATTTGTGTCTTTTTTCAATTTAATTTAAATTATGCACTATTGATTAATCACAATTATCAAAATTCCAAAGTGTTATTAAACGGATTTTTACTGCACTACAAATGAATGAATACTTTTTGCAGTTTGCACATTTAATAAACTTAACTGTTTTGAATTGGGAATTTTGCAACCTCCCTCCTGTTGTGTGACTGTTTGATGGAGGATGAGTTTGTTTCTATAAAACCAGTTCATCCTATGCTCCCTCGCTTCAGGGAAATTATAATTTTCTGCCTGTCAGTCTGTATTTCTCCTTGCCGTGGCCACTTAGGCCAACTGATCCGGTTGTACAAATGTTTTCATTTGCATTTGCAAACACTCCTCCCTGCAGTGACGCCACACTATCTTAATCCTAAATATGTTGCATGCTCTTGTGCGTCTCTTTGTCTTTGCGGCGGCTGGTACATGCAGCATGCTTCCAAAGCACATAGGCCACTTTTGTCGCCGTGGATGAGTTATGTAAATCTGCATTGAGAAACTGTCATCACTCGTTTGCGAAAACGGTAAAGCCAAGTAAACCGAAATTGACAGTCCACCCAAGTAATGTGTAATACCTAACATGTGAAAGGAAGTATGGTTAAAGTGGTGTTCGGTCTCTGTTGGCTACATTAAGACCAGCTGGAATATCATAAATTCCCAAAGGCTCAGAGGGATGGCAGAAAGGCCTCTCGCTGCTGAATAAGAAATGGCTCCAGTCTGAAGATCTAAGAAAGGGTTAATCTGATTCCCATTTCAGATAGTCGTCCTAGCAACAATCGGCCAGTCTGCCCTGCTCCTTTGACAGGGGTGTGAGATTTTCAGGTTAGCCAGATAGAGGACTTTATTGTGAGGCTAATTTGAAATGTGAAATCCAGGATGACTTAAATTACAGAGGTCGTCTTTCTCTCATCTTCCGCCAAGGCGGGATAAGACGATGCCAAGAGAAGAGTGTGCAATTTACTCTGTTTTTTTTTTTCTTTTCTTGTAGTGTGCAGAGTAATATGATGTTGAAATCTAATGTCTTCTTTTGAAGTCTGCATTTGTTTCCCATTTGTAGCTACAGCTTCCCGTGATCTCTGCGAGATGTTTTCTCTAAAATCAGTTTGTTCTCGAGCCTTTCACTAGATAGAGTTCATGAAAAAAAAGAAATGGACAGAGGAAGAGGAAGGGGAGGGGTCATGCAGACGCACTTGCCCGAGCTCATCTCATGTGCATATCTGTGCCAATTCAGACCTTTAACATGCACAAGTGACATTTGCATTTATCCTTCAAGGTTGTTGCCATGTGCAAAGGACTACTTTTTTCCCATTGCTTTATGCAAATGAACTGAGTTGAGATTGCATGGCAACCCATTTTCTCAAAGCATTACTATTTCTGTAACACCCTAATGAAGAAGGGCCTCGGGGTTAAAAAATGCTGGCCTTGAAATACTGACAGTTTGCCTTTAAATAATAGACGTTTGTACTCAGGTGCTTGAGCCCAGACTCAAACAACAGCAACGCACAAAGAATGAAAAAAAAAAAAAACATCAACAAAGGAGAAAAAGTAGAATATGGTGGGGAATTAATAAGGTAAATCTGATGGAACTCTTGTACTATTTTTTTCTCCTTTTAAAAAGATCAGTCTTTGACCTCTGACCAAGAAGAAAAATGAGTTTACACATTCAGATACATTTTTCGGCAAATTATAAAACCTCCAACCTCAAATCGCCCTTCGAAATAGATGCTGATCTTCTGACTTCTTCCCTGCTTGTTTCGGGAAATAGTGAGATGATGCTGATAGTGAAGTACACAGCGTACCCAAAGTTCACAACAGAAAACTAAATTCCTTCTCTCTGAAAGACATTTCCTGTTTTTTTTTTCCAATTCACAGGAATGAATCCAAAAAAATATTTTACAAAATGTGGTACCTCAATTTACAAGCTTAATTGGTTCTTTGACAAAGCTCTAACACGAAACAAATTTAATCAGTGCTTGGTCCCCTAAAATATCATAATTTTAACATGTAACATGCCTTTTAACTGGTAAAAATGTAATCTATCGTACTATCCCAGCAGGCACAAGACATTGATACAACGTTGATTATACATACATGTCCTTTAAAACTGACTTCTAAACAACGTTCCAAAATAGTTGTATTTGTAAATTGAGACCACATGGGTGTCTAACAATGGATCTACGTTGGTGGTTGGGAAATGACCAAATTTCAATGGTCGAGTCACATCTAGGGATGTCCCGATCCAGGTTTTTGCACTTCCGATCCGATACCGATATTGTTTTTGCACTTCCGATCCGATACCGATACTGACCGATACCGGCCTATCCGAAAATGTATTAAAGTTTAAAGTTATTTAGCCTACTTAGTTGTCAGAATCATGTTGAAAAGGGTTTTAGTACTCTTGATAACAACAAGCCAGCTGAATTAGGGGAGTTTGAATAATACACAATGGTTGGTAACAAGAAACTGACCTGTTTATTCAAGGATAAACACAAAATAGACAAAATTATACATGACAAACAGAAATGGCATCATTGAAACCAGGGCTGGGCGATATGGCCTTTTTTTAATATTGCGATATTTTAAGGCCATATTGCGATACACGATATATATCTCGATATTTTGCCTTAGCCTTGAATGAACACTTGATGCATATAATCACAGCAGTATGATGATTCTATGTGTTTTGATTGATTGATTGAGACTTTTATTAGTAGGTTGCACAGTGAAGTACATATTCCGTACAATTGACCATTAAATGGTAACACCCGAATAAGTTTTTCAACTTGTTTAAGTCGGGGTCCACTTAAATTGATTCATGATACAGATATATACTATCAGATATATACTATCATCATAATACAGTCATCACACAAGATAATCACATTGAATTATTTACATTATTTATAATCCAGGGTGCGGAGGGGGGCGTCGGATGTAAGTGTCAAAAAGACAGCCAAAAGAGTTTGATATGAGAATAAATCTAAAGTTAAAATATAGGGTAGAAATGCACCCATTTGCAGGAAATGTAGTCTTGATTTTCAAAATGTTCTTTCAAGGCTTGCATGTCTACATTAAAACATTCTTCTTCATACTGCATTAATATATGCTACTTTTAAATTTTCATGCAGAGAAGGAAATCACAACTAAAAAAATCACTATTTTTTTCATACGGTGTTGATCTGGAAATGTTTGCCTCTGCATTTTGATGGTGTGGACGTGTGGCACCGAATGAAGATAAGCGTCTCGACAGACGTAACAATATTTGAACAATGATGACGAAAACAGTTTTCTCTGTCGTGTCCGTGTGTCGAAAATTGTTATGCGCTTATTTGTTTTATTTGATTTTGTGCGTGGCATAGATTTGCCGTGCACAGAGGACGGTTGAGCAGGCGCGCACCTTAGCGGCTGCGCTAGCATCACAGCTAACATTAGCCATGCTGCTACCTCTCTGCTGGGAGAGGACGTATACGTATGTGACGTGTGACGTGTGTAAGAAGTTGCGCTTGCTGTCTGTGAGAAGGAGACAGAAGAAGGAGGGGGAAGAGCCTGTAGTGTAATGCCAGCAGCTAAAAGCAACTGCGTGAGAATCCATAGACCTGTGGATGTGTTGAAGGTGTGCTGGAAAATGCGGAACGGAAATAGGGAGCAACAGAAAAGTGGAATGTATTATTTAAATCGGTGCGTTGGAAAAACGGACCGGAGTTTTTTTTAAACTGGATCTGGATCGGCATTTTCCCATGCCTTGCCGATACGCATTTTTTGGCAAATATCGGCGGCCGATCCGATCCAAATATCGGATCGGGACATCCCTAGTCACATCACAACCTGACATTGAATAAACCTTGTTTAAAAAGCATGTTGTTTCAATGTTGTATTTGTGTTGTCGAATACTGGTTGAAAAATTACCAAAATTCAATGGTTAAATCAACGTCAGAACCCGACATTGATTAAATGTCGTCAAAAAGCACGTTTTTTCGACTTTAAGTTTGAGTTGCTCAACGTCAGGACCTAATTCAACAAGTTCTCAACGTTGTTTTAATGTCTTGTGCCTGCTGGGATATTACCTCAACTAATGGGCTTAATTAGTTCTGTGACGGAGCTTCTAACTCAAATCACTTGTATCTTAAATCAACGTTGCTCACTAAAATTAATTCATTGGTGTTTGGCCACCCAAAAGACCACAATTTTAACATGAAACATGTCCTTTAAAAAGAAAAACAAAATTTTAGGTAAGAAATATTGTATAAAAACAATACAATCGAATGTACTACAAACAACTACAGTAGTTTTATCAAGTAACATAATAATAATGTACTTAATTAGCCTTGGAGAGTGGACTTCTATGAGCGGCTTCCCTGTCAAACACACCATCAGCAGCTTCTCTATATGTTCATGGATAAATGACGCTATTTAGATATTTCAACGTCCTTTGCAGACCTTATCGACTTATTCTGCTTCAGTAATTCAACAGTATCTCCTTCCAGCTGCTTCTTCGTCAAACACATCAGCAGCTTCTCTATATTTTTATAAATACATTTCCGCCATTTAGATATTATTTTAACATCCTAGACTCCTCCTGCTTTAGTATAATGCAGACTCGCAGTGTTACGCTCAAATTTGCTTACACTTTAATTTTATTTTGATGATTTATTTCTGTAGGGCAGCACGGTGGTACAGGGGTTAGTGCATGTGCCTCACAATACAAAGGTCCTGAGTAGTCCTGAGTTCAATCCCGGGCTCGGGATCTTTCTGTGTGGAGTTTGCATGTTCTCCCCGTGACTGCGTGGGTTCCTTCCGGGTACTTCGGCTTCCTCCCACCTGGGGATAGGTTGATTGGCAACACTAAATGGGCCCTAGTGTGTGAATGTGAGTGTGAATGTTGTCTGTCTATCTGTGTTGGCCCTGTGATGAGGTGGCGACTTGTCCAGGGTGTACCCCGCCTTCCGCCCGATTGTAGCTGAGATAGGCTCCAGCACCCCCGCGACCCCAAAATGGACAAGCGGTAGAAAATGGATGGATGGATGGATGGATGGATTTATTTCTGTAATTAAATGAATATCATCCACTTATTCTCAGCACTGTCCTTCACATGAACTTTCTTCCTTCCAGGGTTAGATAAACCATACTTGCCAACCTTGAGACCTCCGATTTCGGGAGGGAGGGGGGCGTGGTCATGGGTGGGGCTGGGCGTCGTTGGGGGCGTGGTTAAGAGGGGAGGAGTATATTGACAGCCAGAATTCACCAAGTCAAGTATTTCATACATATATATATATATATATATATATATATATATATATATATATATATATATATATATATATATATATATATATATATATACATATATATATACATATATATATGTGGCATGCCGCCACAGACGGAAACACCTCCTAGGTAACACATGAGCCAATCACCACGCCCCTACGCCAGCCTGTACCCACCCACTCTGTGCCCTATATAAACCATGGTATGTGAATGCTCCCATTAAAATCTCCTGATGATTGAGGGAACCCCCCCTCATGAAACAGGCCTGTAGAGATGAAATAGTCTTGTGATTTTTTTTCCCACACATACATATATATATATATATATATATATATATATATATATATATATATATATATATATATATATATATACAGGGGCGCCGAAAAGGGGGGGTAAAGGAGACGGATTCTAGAGGCCCATGATGGAGGGGGGCCCAGAGAGGCCCCTAATGATGATGAAATTATAATACAGAAAAAATAATGACACTGTTGGGGGCCCTGTAAAGATTCTTTTCATGGGGCCCAAAATCCCTAGCAGCGCCCCTGTATATATCTACATCCTGAAAATATGCAAACAAAACTGTGTTTAGATAATTGATACTTCAAACTTGCATAAATAAATATTAAAGAATATAACATAACTTGGCTTCTGAGAGCTTCAAAATGTAATGAATAAAATGCTAAAGTTGTTGATAAACAAGCAATTATTTTAATAATTACATATGGTCATTTTAAATGAATTATTATGATAATTTAAAATGAATTATTTCAAATATGTTTATTTTAATGTATAATTCTATGGTTGGATTTAATAAGGAGTCAGAAAAAATACAAATGAAAATACAATTAATTTTTAGCAAAATATAGTAAAAATGTATTTAGTTTTTTTTTTTTTAATTAATAAATATATTTATTTTTAGGTAAGATACACATAATTATACAATTTATCTCTAGTCTGGATGATTTAGTTCTTGTCACCCTGTTGTCCTCCCGTCAATCGGGAGAATATTTGTCCCGGGAGGTTTTCGGGAGAGGCGCTGAATTTCGGGAGTCTCCCGGAAAATTCGGGAGGGTTGGCAAGTATGAGATAAACAAACACACTGTATGTCAATCTCTACCTGTAGGCTAATGAAAACAAGTAAAACATGGTGATTTGGGCGGATCTTACCGGGTTCACTCTGGCATGCTTGTAACTCAAATGTTTTGTTTGCAACTTAAAGCATGCAAATTAGCCGAAAGTCCGCTCATATCTCAAAACACTCTTAGCATGAGGTACCAGTGTACTGGATTTTTTTTTTTAATTTGACATTGTGTCTTCTCTCCAACGAAACCTGCAGCACTTTGTCACGTAAACACATAAACACAACTCAGTAATCACCTCCGCAAGGTTTAAAAACAGGATTAGCACGGACTTTGAGACACTTGTGATTTAGGGCTATATAAATAAACATTGATTGATTGATTGATTGATTGACTTGCTGTAGTGAAGTGAAGTGAATTATATTTATATAGCGCTTTTCCCTAGTGACTCAAAGCGCTTTACATAGTGAAACCCAGGCCCGGCCCTAACCAATCTGGCGCCCTAGGCAAGATTTTAGGTGGCGCCCCCCCACATCGGCAGTGAAGTGTATATACTCACAAGAAACCGAATAGCTTTGTCTTTGACCTTTTTTTTTACTTAAAGAAAGCAAATTAACAATCAGAATAGTTAACAAGATAAAAAAAATATGAATAAATAAATGAATGCAAAAAATAAAAAATGAATATATGAAATACAATATTTTTTACATACATATTGCTTAATTTACAATAATGATGTGCACTTTAACAACTAGGCTTACAACTATAACTAATATATAAAGGGGTGGAAAAGTGACTATTGCCTGCAGGGCAAACATTAGCTAACCAGAAGGCAATAACAATGTAAACAAAAAACACCTGCTTAAAAGATCTAATACAAATGTCCCTGAGGAATGTAAGGTGGGAGTACTGTAATTACCTAACGTTACATTATTATTTTCCATAACAATTTAGCCCCCTCCACAATATTAACCCGACGTTAAAACAGAACTAGCTATTTATTGATTAGCAATTGCTGAATCATGTAACATTAGCTTAATGCTAAAAAGCCAGGTTACTATCACATTCTGTAACAGACAAATAATTTCATGTAGGCTAACGTTACCTACCTGCTACCTCTTGTCTTTTTCTCGTTTCTCCTCCTCTTCTTTTCTCTTTTTTCTTCCCTGGGCACCTGACAGTTTTGGCCGTTTTGACATCTTGTGTTGATTTTTTGATGTGGTGACGTCCGAAAAGAGTCATGATACGGGAAGGGAGGGGGCGCACCGTGCGGGGGGGGGGGGGGGGGGGGGGTGTAATGTTGTAACAAATAATATTTCCATTATATAGGCTTTACTTTGCATTTTAATTAACGTGGGATTATTTTTTGTATTTAGAAATAATAGTACCAACTTTTTTTTTTTTTTCTCCAACATTTGTGGCACTGGCGTGGCGCCCCCTGATGGACGGCGCCCTTAGCATTTGCCTATACGGCCTATGCCACGGGCCGGCCCTGGTGAAACCCAATATCTAAGTTACATTTAAACCAGTGTGGGTGGCACTGGGAGCAGGTGGGTAAAGTGTCTTGCCCAAGGACACAACGGCAGTAACTAGGATGGCGGATGCGGGGATCGAACCTGCAACCCTGAAGTTGCTGGCACGGCCGCTCTACCAACCGAGCTATACCGCCCCGTAGTCTCCGAATTGTCTTGTTTATGGCCATTCAGAGCTGCGTATTAATGCGTCTTTAATCATGAAAATAAGCAAATGATAAACGTTTGTTATCTGTCCCCATCCAGAAGACGAAGAGCAAGGTCCCGGTGGTGCTGAGCAGTGGCCCCAAGTGGCTGCTGGATGTGACTTGGCAGGGAGCAGAGGACAACAAAAACAACTGTGTGGTGTACAGCAAAGGTAAGCAAGCAACGCAGCATCCTGTTATCTCTCCACACTGCAACACAACACACCACAGCACCGCCGCTAAGACACAGACGATCCACTCAACTCCCACCTGTCTGTCTCCTGGCCTTTTTTTTTTTTTTTTTTTTTTGTACTTTCTCTCTTCTGCGCTACACGCTTCTCCATGCCACAAATGTTCTCAAATGTTCTTAAGAACAAGCACTTGCTTGAACATTGCACGCGCACACTCCCTGGCTATCGGTTTTTCTCATCCGGCAAGTCATTTATATCACTAAAAGCCTGATTAAAAAGTGAGAAACATCACTTGACACACAAAGTTAATGGTCTTTAGATTTCACAACGTAATTAATGCCTCCTCCCCCCCCTTTATACGGTGTCTTCGAGGAGATAACAAGCGAGGCAGGAATCGAGATCAGGTTGCAAATTCGCCACATATATTCATGTTGTTGGACTGTGTAACTACAAATAAAGCAATAAATACAACAAAGCAATTAATGAGAGCGCTACAGTATGGTGCACAAGTCTAGGCTATTAGGAGTTAATGACATTCACAGTAAATATAAGGGCAGATACAATTAGCAGCTTATGCTGCGCTCCACTGAGTGAGTTACAGTATACTATCGATGGCCATTGCAGCATTGCTTCAGTAAAACAAATAATTTCGTTTCTACCTTAGGGATAGGAATGTAACGATGTGAACATTTCATATCACAGTTATTATGACCAAAATGATCACATTCATCATTATTCACGGTACAGTCGTCCCTCGTTTATCGCGGTTAATTGATTCCGGGCATGAAACAAATTGCCACGAAGTATCCATCCATCCATTTTCTACCGCTTGTCCCTTCTGGAGCCTATCTCAGCTGCATTCGGGCGGAAGGCGGGGTACACCCTGGACAAGTCGCCACTTCATCGCAGGGCAAACACAGATAGACAGACAACATTCACACTCACATTCACACACTAGGGCCAATTTAGTGTTGCCAATCAACCTATCCCCAGGTGCATGTTTTTGGAGGCCAAATTCATATAATTGACATCGTTATATCATGCAACTCTAGTGACCTGTGCCACTTAAAAAATAGCGGTTCTCTTATCGATGCTTCCGGGTGGGTATGACGTCATTACGCAACATGCGTACTGCGTAAATGGGTTATTCTTGTATAGCGCTTTTCTACCTTCAAGGTACTCAAAGCGCTTTGACACTTATTTCCACATTCACCCATTCACACACTGATGGTGGGAGCTGCCATGCAAGGCCCTAACCACGACCCATCAGGAGCTAGGGTGAAGTGTCTTGCTCAAGGACACAACGGACGTGACGAGTTTGGTAGAAGGTGGGGGATTTAACCAGGAACACTCATGCTGTGTAGTGACGTCAGATCTCCAGATGGCGATGCGCTCTGAAGTAGGAATCATTAAATATATAAATCTAATATTTTCATTGCTACAGTATAAAAAAAATTGTTTATGACCTTCTAAATACGCTTTTTGACATTCTGAGAGCTCTCTAGACATGAAATAATAAATAATATAATAATAATATAATATAAATATATAATATAAATATAATATAAAATAAATATAAAATAAATAATATAAATAATAACATAAAATAAACATAAAGTCACCTTGACACTCTTTTAATGCAATGTGAAGTGAAGTGAATTATATTTATATAGCGCTTTTCTCTAGTGACTCAAAGCGCTTTACATAGTGAAACCCAATATCTAAGTTACATTTTTAAACCAGTGTGGGTGGCACTGGGAGCAGGTGGGTAAAGTGTCTTGCCCAAGGACAGTGACTAGGATGGCAGAAGCTGGGATCGAACCTGCAACCCTCAAGTTGCTGACACGGCCACTCTACCAACCGAGCTATACCGCCCCAATGCAGTAGTTGCTGCCTAAGGCTGAGCCAATCAGTGGCCATGATACTAAACAGCATACTCTGACTGGTTTGGTCAATACTACTGAAGTATTGATATTGAAGTTTATTTAGCCAAAATGCTTAATTTGGGTCAAAAATGTCGTAGAATATGCTTAAAGAGTATTTTAAATCTGTGATGTCACGAAGCCGCAATATTTCAATTACGAGGGACTACTGTATTGCTAGATATTGTTTATATATATATTGTATTGTTTAACATGCTGCCTCTGATCCAGACAAGCCTATGTGTATTACTTACGTCATCACAACTTTCGGTTTCAGCAGCGCTGCTCCGATGATTTTTCGGTGGCTACATTTGTGGTGCAAAACAAGTCAATATTGCAAAAATAATAATAATAATAAAAAAAAAAGGAGAATGAGTACGTGTTGTGTGTCTCTTGAGTAAAACCTGGAGACGTGTGTGCACGGAGAAAATACTTGCTGCAATTGAGCCCGTTGTTAACATAAAATTGGCTACAAAAGTACGTTTTTCTGCACAATCACTTTTATAACTTGCTTTGTGAGTGTTTCTGCAAGATCTAGAAGCATTCCCAGTTTACAAATGACACCTTGCCCCACCCTGTCCAAAAGTATCATAATGTATCTTTTTTGAAAACATACAGTTAAAATATGTCACTTGAAAACAAACATCACCACTGTTTTTTCCAGACATGGTTGAAAATAAACTTTATAAGCAACATATAGATTCACCCCGTCACAACCCACTCGACATCCATTGCATTCGGTCTCCCCTAGAGGGGTGGGGGTTACCCACATATGCGGTCCTCTCCAAGGTTTCTCATAGTCATTCACATCGACGTCCCACTGTGGTGAGTTTTTCCTTGCCCTTATGTGGGCTCTGTAACGAGGATGTCGTTGTGGCTTGTGCAGCCCTTTGAGACACTTGTGATTTAGGGCTATATAAATAAACATTGATTGATTGATTGATTGATTGACAACACACCTCCACACTCTGCGATTGACACACACTTGCATAAAAAAAGCTGCTTTTACCATCATTTATGTCACTGAATGTCGCACGTCAGTGTTATTATGCGCATGCCACGATTAGATGAAAATAATACTTCAACCCACCTTTTCTTGTGTTTCCTCAAACCAACTCGTACACTAGGAAAGAGATTTATATGGCGCCATTCGTCGCGGTTTACCTGACACATAAAACGCGACAAATGGGGGATACACAATCCACTTTAGCCGCCAGACGGCAGTATTGTTGAATATCTTAAAATGTATTTTGTGGCAATTCCAACTTTGACCTCAGTCGCCATGTAGAGTGGCACTTTCTATCATTTTCAACAGACTGCATTGTAAGACGATTAACCCCCCCATCTTCTTCTCACTCATATGAATCACTTCACTACTGTAATGTCGCAATGTCGTCGTTCAGCAGCGTATCCAATTTTGTAAAGACCCAAATGTCGTGGAAAAATAAACACAAAAGTACTTTTGATTTATAATATTTATTTTATAAACATAGAGCCGGTGGGAAGGCAATAAATGAGAAGAAATATATTGAAGATCCTGTGGCAGCAGTCTCGCTCAGCAAAGAGGGAGTACGCTTGCCGACATAGAATGTTCAAGAATGCCCACATATGTACGTCCATCATCATTATGCATGAACCCTATGACTTGACGTTTTGGTCATTGTTTGTATAAGTCCGAAAATATGAAAATCTCCATAGGTCCCCTTTTAGTAAATGTAGCGGAGTAAAGTTAGTATGAAAATATCACTGTGTCTGAAGGGGTGTTTACATCTTGCCTTGGTTCATTGTCAAGAACAGGGTTTAAAAAGGTGGTGACCGCTGCTCTAAAAACACAAGAGGCTATATCAGGTGTGTCAAACGTATGGCCCACGGGCCTTAATCCGGCCCGCAAAATGAGTTTGCTAAGTAAAAAAATGAGCTGCAATTTTTTAAATGAAAGCAACTGCCGTTCTAAATGTGTCCGTTGGATGCCACAATAGCAATTTCAGCATGAACCTCATCCACATCACACCGTTTAAAGATGACGTGTCAGCTGACTTTAAGTGCCCTCTGGATTGGCTTCCGCCACTCCAATCAGCGCAGGTGCAAGCAATCAAATACTCCTGTTGTGGCTGGCAGCAGACTAATGCTGTAGCGACACACAATAACTTATTTCATTGTAAATTATCCACTCAACAGATAAAATAACGAAATGGTAGGATGCAAAGACTTAAGTCAACATGACTATCATCGTTGTAGTAAAATTCTGTGTAGCACTCGCAGTTTGTTGACGGCACGGTGTGCACAATGAACTCCATTGTAAAAAATGTGTGTTTCAAAATTTTTTGTTTGTTCTAATTTATGTTTTGCTCTAAAGGCCTTAGTGGCCACATGCGTGGACAGCACTTTTTAGCTCTTATTTCCAAAATTGTGTACACTACTGAATTGGGGTCTTATGGCCCTTATGTGGACACTTATACTGTCATCTGGTGGTGTCAGAAGAGTATAACATATATTGGAATTTGGAAAAAAAAAGTGTAAAAATAAGAATTAGCATGTCACTAAACATGAAGTACACGTTTGTTACTTATGGACTAAGTACGTCATATAAAAAGATGATTCTTAGTTTTTTATTCTAATTAGGGTCCAATAAGCCCAAATAGCAAAGAGAAATAAAAAACATGTAAACAAACAGCTTTGGCCTTAAGAGGTTTAAATCTACCATTTCACATTGGTTAAGTTTGTAATTATGTTATCTTTAATTTGGCTATTATTGTGTCATTTTGACTATTGTTTTGATTATATCATAATTGTAATATTTGAATGATGATAAATGAATGTGTTGTGGCAGTTGTGGATGTTTGAGGAAACACTCGGTTGCTTTTCCAAACACGTCTTTAATGGTGAACTGCCAACATAAGAATGCTAAACAAGAAGTGCTTAAAGTTTAGTGGCTTTGTAAAAACACTGAGACAAAGTCTAAGTGCATTGCGTTCATCATGGTGTTTTGAAACTGCACAATTTTTTTCCCTCAGAATTTTTGTGTTTGCCAAAAGGAGTATTTGAAATGTGTACATTTTCAGAATGTGTTTGTCCAATTTTTGGGCAAAGTAAGATAAAGAAAACAATTTTGAAGTTGTCTTTATTTTTTAAATTATTATGCCATTATTTTCCCAGTTGGGCCTGCGTGGGAATATATTTTCCTCCATGCAGCCCCTGAGCTAAAATGACTTTGACACCCCTGGGCTAAATAATCCACTGCCATAATTTCCTCAGTGTGTTGAATTGTGTCCAAGCAAATTGTAGAGCGCATGTTGCAGATCGTACAACAGGATGCTTAAAAAGTGTGGACAGTACTGACACCGAGGCTTCTGAAGCGTCACGTCTAATAAACTCACCTGGCTTCTATAACCATAATTGGGTTTTTACGGGTGTTAACGAGTGAGGCACAACAAAATAAATACATAAATAATGATATGTGTTTGGGATTGCGCGGGGTGAAGAAAAGAGTCTCCATTTATCGCTCTTCAAAAATGATTACCCATGACAATACACCCAAAGCTGAACTGGAGCTTCTTCTGCCTCAAAGTGAATAAGTGGCAGGAGTGGGATTTGCAACCGGGATTTTCGGTCTACGAATTCTCATCTACTAATCACTAGACTGCTCTGGGGAGTTATCCTCTTAACCGGCTACTTAACTTTGTGCTCTTTATCACCAGATCATTAAAGTTTTGATAAGCTGTTAAAGAAGATTATGCACTTCTTTAAAATCGTCTAATCGTTTTGCAAGCAGACTTACTGTATGGAACAAAAATGGAGGACCAATAACAGGATTTGTCCCTTTTTTGTTTGTTTGAGCAGGACAATTTGCTCTGCCATTCTTCATACATGCATGATGAGGTAGCATCTCACATAACATGTGCAGCATCACTTACATAAGTGTGGGTCGCTTTGTTTGTCACTTTCATTTTGACCTTAATGAATTAGTCTCCCCCCTTTGATTAGTGACACTTGTTCTGCATTAGGTTTTATATCGGAAAATCCTGCAAGCGAATCATTGAACCCTGATAGAATTTAAAGAAGTACTTAAAGGGGAACATTATCACAATTTCAGAAGAGTTAAAACCATTAAACATCAGTTCCCAGTGGCTTATTTTATTTTTCGAAGTTTTTTTCAAAATGTTACCCATCACGCAATATCCCTGAAAAAAAGCTTCAAAGTGCCTGATTTTAACCATCGTTATATACACCCGTCCATTTTCCTGTGACGTCACACAGTGATGCTGTCAAGACTTGGACTATGGCTTGATTTGTTCTCCCGAGGTGCAAGTGAATTGGACTGGTCAAGGCTTGAAGGTGGGTACATGATTTATTAAAATTATCAAAAAAAGGAATAAACGAAAAGCACGCACAGGGGCGGAGGTACAAAACTTGACTAACGAAAACAAAAGACTTGCACGGGGGCAAAAAACTATGAACAACAAAAAAACACTAACTGTGGCAATAATAAACAAACTTACTTGGCATGGACATGAAGTGCGCAGAGGTGGACAGAGTGTGACAGGGGGCATAAATGCGGTGATGTCGTCAGGACGAACAACAGAAAATGAAAAGCTTAAATAACAGACATGATTAACGAAAACAGGTGCGTGACTCAAAACGTGAAACAGGTGCGTGACGTGACAGGTGAAAACTAATGGTTGCTATGGTGACAAACAAGAGTGCACAATGAGTCCAAATGTGGAACAGGTGAAACTAATGGGTAATCATGCAAACAAGACAAGGGAGTGAAAAGCCAGAAACTAAACAAAACATGACTTAAAACAAAACATGATTACACAGACATGACAGATGCCAATACAAACAAACAGCAAGGTATAGCGACATTAGCTCGGATTCAGACTCGGATTTCAGCGGCTTAACACTGTCTGATAAGATAATTACTAACAACTATGAACTAGGTTTACAGCATATGAAATACATTTGGCAACAACATGCACTTTGAGAGTGCAGACAGCCCATTTCAGGCGCGCTAAGAACATATATTTTTCCACGATTTCAGCACTCAGGTTAACCATACCTAAATAGACACAAAATACTGCATTACACAAGACTACCCGAATGTACTCGAATGATTGAAAAAAATAAATGTTATTAAGCTAAATTATTGGTAAACACAGTTTATGTATAATAATTTACGTAAAACCGCGAGTAATGAATAAAGTTTTCATCAATTAATATATTCTGTAGACATACCCTCATCCGCTCTCTTTTCCTGAAAGCTGATCTGTCCAGTTTTGGAGTTGATGTCAGCAGGCCAGGGAAGCTAGGGTCGATATTCTTCTCTTGATCATCTTCGGTGGCATAAGGGACGGTGTGAGCCAAGACATCCAGGGGGTTTAGCTCGCTCGTCTGCGGAACAAACTGCCGCCATTGCTTGCCGTGCTACGGAGGTCCTTTGTCCCTGAATAGCTCACACACTCCGGCAGATTCAATGGGGGTCTGGCGGAAGATTTCTTTGACTTTATCGTTGGAAATGCATCTGCTTTGAGTGTCGCAGGATATCCACACATTCTTGCCATCTCTGTCGTAGCATAGCTTTCGTCGGTAAAGTGTGCGGAACAAACGACTGACCATTTCGTCGGCTTTCCCCACAGCCTCGTATTTTGAACAAATTTCGTCCAATTTCTTGCCACTTTCGCATCTTTGGGCCACTGGTGCAACTTGAATCCGTCCCTGTTTGTGTTGTTACACCCTCCGACAACACACCGACGAAAGTGAGAAAATGTCGGATTGCTTCCCGATGTGACGTCACAATGTGACGTCATCGCTCCGAGAGCGAATAACAGAAAGGCGTTTAATTCGCCAAAATTCACCCATTTAGAGTTCGGAAATCGGTTAAAAAAATGTATGGTCTTTTTTCTGCAACATCAAGGTATATATTGACGCTTACATAGGTCTGGTGATAATGTTCCCCTTTAAAATGTTGTATCGGAAGTCAAATATCTTCTGCTACATCACATTAACAGTTTCAAAAACATCAGTCAACAGCGTTATTTGTCATTCCTAAATATTTTTGTATTGCAGTAATGCAAGGATTTTTTAAACAGTTTTCCAGCTGTACTTTACACCACATTTTTGACCTCGGGCCCCAACTATTCCACAACAGAGGGTGTTGGGGCCCACTCAAATATTAACACTGAATTAGTAATCTTACTCTTGATTTTAATAGTATTCAATTATTATATATAACCTACTTATTGTTTAACAGGGTAAACCTTGTCAAATGATATGAAACCATGTGTTATTATTACCATGTGTTAAGATTATCATCAAGGCTTAGGTCAAGTTGATTAGAAAAATAAATACTAACCAAATATACTGCATAAGAAGGGACTAAAAAAACTGATGAAAAATACATTTACCGTATTTTTCGGAGTATAAGTCGCACCGGAATATAAGTCGCACCTGCCGAAATTGCATAATAAAAAAGGAAAAAAACATGATAAGTCGCTCTGGAGCCCGGCCAAACTATGAAAAAAACTGCGACTTATAGTCCGAAAAATACAGTACATACAAAATGTTGTGGTAAAATAAATACGCTAAATTAATAATAAGTTTGTTTCTTAACCAAACTGTCAATAAAATTAACATGCAAATGAAAATACAGCTCAATGACTTTAGTCATAATTTTTGCGCTTAGGAAACTTCTTTATGACTTTAGCTACAGACTTCTTCTATCTTTGATATTGTCGTTACTTCCGCAAATAGTCAAAAAGTCTATTACAACTGAGTACCACCGTGGCCAGTACGGACCACAGCTGAAAAACTAATCTTTTTTGATGGCCTTCGAGGGAGAGCTTGCGGTCCAACAATGGGCCCCCGGGCCTATGGTTAAGAAACACTGCCTTATACCATGCCACAAACTAAAACTGTTAGAATGTTTCTCCTTAAAGAGGACCTTTTCTTTTTCGGACTTATACAGTAAATGTTGGATTCTGGTTTGAAACAATGCGAAAGCATCAACTGATAAGGTTTACACATTTGGGCGCGAGCTTGCACGCAGTTTTGGATGCTTCGGTTCACGGGGTTTTGCAGTCTGGCTAAGTTGTGACGTCACAGTAAGGTGGACTTACTTACCCCCTCTGCTTCAGCCTATGAGGAAACACACAAAAAAAGTTGAGAAAGTATTATTCTCTTATAAGTGTGGCATGCGAAAACGCAGTGACATAAAGGCTGCTAAAAGCAGCTGATTTTTATGCAACTCTGAATCAATCAAAAAATATGGAGGTATACCTAATTTTGTGACCAGGTGAATCTATGTAATGTTTGTAAAGTTTATTTTCAACTGTGTCTGAAAAAAAATTGCGGCGACAACTTTAAGATATACATTTAAACAGTGTACATTTTCAAAAGATAAATGATACTTTTGGAGAGGGTGGGATGTGGTTTTATTTGCAATGTGGGAAACGCCTCCAGAATCTACCAAAAATATTCAAAACTCACGTTATAAAAATGACTGCATAGCAGTGACGTGCAGTCAGGGGAGGCAGGTGAGGCGGGGCCTCACGTGCCATCATGGAAAGAAAAAAAAAAAATAATAATAATAATAATTTAATTGTTATATGTATCCAGTGATTATACTATAAAGTTATTTTCCATTTAACTTCACCAGTTTTATATTATTTTTTATTCAAAATCGCTGAATTTTCACATTTGCCGTTTAAATACTGAGAAGAGAAAAGGTGAGTCAGCAGCCAGTTGAGGCACGTCACTGAGTTGAGCCTCACCATTGATTGCGCAATGACTCGGCTAACTGCTGGCCTGCTGTGCAGTGAGACCGTATTGCTATATGAATTATATTATACATTTCCATAGTTTAGTTAGCTGAGGTATATAATGTACAGTGTATTTTGTCAACAACTGTATGTGTGTAATGTATTTCTTGTGCTGAGCAATCATAAAACTGCTGCGAAGACGCAGTGTGTGAGTCTCGCAGTAATCCCGCCTCCTGGTGGTAGAGGGCGGTAGTGATCCCAGGGAGCATTTCTGCGACTACTCGGCTGCAGAAGAAGTGACAACAAGCAGCAACAGTTAGCAGCGATCGTTTATTTTTTCCTCTTGCCTGGACTATTAACATGGAGGATTACATATCTAAAAAAAAAAACAGTTTTCTAAACTGGACTTTTAATCAAAGCAGGAGGTAATACTTAAAGGAAGATCTCCATCGAGACAGAGAGACTTTTAAAACTGAAGAAAGATAAGGAAGACTTCTATAAACAAGTTATCGATGCTTTTGTTCAAAAGGAGCTGTGCATGGACTTCATTTATAAGTAAAGGTAAGACCATAATAACGTTTTTTTTAATTAAATGTACTTTTTGTGTGCTACAGTTTGTATGTGTAAAGTTAAAGTTAAGTTAAAGTACCAATGCTAGTCACACACTATGCGTGGTGAAATTTGACCCATCCCCTTGCTCACCCCCTGGGAGGTGAGGGGAGCAGTGGGCAGCAGCGGCGCCGCGCCCGGGAATCATTTTTGGTGATTTAACCCCCAATTCCAACCCTTGATGCTGAGTGCCAAGCAGAGAAGAATGCTGGTATGAGCTTTTAAACATAACCCGTTAACTGCTGCCAATCAAATGGTGAATAAGATACTCTTTAGGGTTCATATGTTTGTAAATATGACTGTGATGAAGTCAGTGCCTCACCAGCCATGAACCTCACCGCACGTCACTGCTGCATAGTCAATACATTTTATATCCAAATCACAAGGAAGTGTTTTCAATTATTTTATTGATTAAATTCATCACAGGTCCCTTTTTAACTTTTTCATCAATGACTGAATGCAACTTTTCAATCATTTTTTTCCCCCCACACAGATCTGTGTCTAAATGAATTGTATTGCCAAAATTCTTACACATTTTTGCTCTTGGCACATTTTTTTGTGCACTGGGATGGAGTTTTAAAAAAAAGTGTTTGATGCTATTGAATGGCTTCAGCTCTTGAGAGCAAAGTCAGTCTGGGGCTCGATTTATTCCGCCATTTTTCTTCTGCGCCTGTGTTAAAATGTTTCAACATGCATGCCTATGTGCGTGTGTGTGTGGGTGTGTGTGTGCACGTGTGTGTGTAATGTAGGTGGGTGGGTGCAGCCTCTGCAGGGGACTGTGTAATGAAAAAAAAAAAAAAATGCAAAACATTGAATTTAATATTGAATTGTGGTCGTTTTGGAGCTGGAATGCGTAGATGGCAGTGTGGGTTGATTAAAGCCTCCAACTGCAACTTTCCTTCCACCTTGAAAAGCTGGGGTCCAGATTGTTTATATCTCCACCCTGTGCTGCTTCCCCCTCTGTCAGCTGCTTCATTGCTCCTTGAGATGTGTTACTTATGAAAAACAGCGAATATCTCACTGCACAGTATGCTCACATAATATGTTTTGGCTCACGTTTCAGTGGTCTCGCCTTTCTTTATGGCTGCTTGCAAAGATAGTAGCCGTTCACTTTGGATGCCTGCCAGCGTGAATCTATGTGCAAGTATCTGACTGCTGATTGGTTTGAGTGGCTACAGAGTACTATTGTGTGTTCTGCCCTGAGATTTCTGCTTATACACTTTGTAGGACTGCTCGTCATTTGTCCGCAGCACTTCCAGAAGTGAGATGAATATATGAAGTGGCAGTAAAAGTGAAAATGATTCAGCTCTAAGAGCAGTGTTTCACAGCCCTCTCCTCGCATCCTGCCATTCCTCCATTATTTACATTTTGCGGGTTGCCACTTGTTTTATGGACAAACATAAACCGCAGTATAACAACCAGAACTATATAACATTCATTCCCTGTGTCCCTTTAATATCAGCGCTCAGAATTAAAGTATATATTTCTCTTCAAATAAATGATAATTACATAAAATTACATGGACAAACACACACACATATGCATGTTTAATACAATACAGTATATTCTCTATCTAGAGAGTAAGGAGAACACAAGAAAACCTCCCTTATTTTAGATTCTGGAGGTTGGCAAATATGCTTATATATAATGAATGAGGTGGAAAGTGGAACAAGCAGCTGGATGGTTGGGTTAGGTCCCCCACAGGGCGCCCTAGGTGATCAGCACCATGACATGCACTTGTCATAGTGTAACAAAACTAAAACTATCTTTTTAGTATTTTTTAGCTTTTAAAGTGAGTTTTTTTCGAAAACAATGATTGTCACACACACACTAGCTGTGGTGAAATTTGTCCTCTGCATTTGACCCATCCCCTTGTTCACCCCCTGGGAGGTGAGGGGAGCAGTGGGCAGCAGCGGTGGCCACGCTCGGGAATAATTTTTGGTGATTTAAACCCCAATTCCAACCCTTGATGCTGAGTGCCAAGCAGGGAGGTAATGGGTCCCATTTTTAAGGTCTTTGGTATGACTCGGCCGGGGTTTGAACTCACAGAGATCGGTTGGGTGTGAGTTCAAACCCCCGCCGAGTCATACCAAAGACTATAAAAATGGGACCCACAACCTCCCTGCTTTGACAGCAGATTTGATAGTCGATTGTTCATGTCTGTCTAATAAATGATCAACAACATTTAAAATTGTATATGTGCATTAATTTAAAAAGAAGTGATTATTTATTTTAGAATAATTGCTATGATATGAAAATGGGTAGGATTAAATAAGCTCTGCTTCTTCATACTCCTTTTCGTACATGCTCTAATGCAGTGGTTCTCAACCTTTTTTCAGTGATGTACCCCCTAATCAGAGCAAAGCATTTTTGGTTGAAAAAAAGAGATAAAGAAGTAAAATACAGCACTATGTTATCAGTTTCTGATTTATTAAATTGTATAACAGTGCAAAATATTGCTCATTTGTAGTGGTCTTTCTTGAACTATTTGGAAAAAAAGATATAAAAATAACTAAAAACTTGTTGAAAAATAAACAAGTGATTCAATTATAAATAAAGATTTTTACACATAGAAGTAATCATCAACTTAAAGTGCCCTCTTTGGGGATTGTAATAGAGATCCATCTGAATTCATGAACTTAATTCTAAACATTTATTTTGTTGAAGTATTATTCAATAAATATTTTTATAAAGGATTGGGGAGGAGATCTTGCCCCAAGTGGAGGAGTTCAAGTACCTCGGAGTCTTGTTCACGAGTGAGGGAAGAGTGGATCGTGAGATCGACAGGCGGATCGGTGCGGCGTCTTCAGTAATGCGGACACTGTATCGATCCGTTGTGGTGAAGAAGGAGCTGAGCCGGAAGGCAAAGCTCTCAATTTACCGGTCGATCTACGTTCCAATCCTCACCTATGGTCATGAGCTTTGGGTTATGACCAAAAGGACAAGATCACGGGTACAAGCGGCCGAAATGAGTTTCCTCCGCCGGGTGGCGGGGCTCTCCCTTAGAGATAGGGTGAGAAGCTCTGCCATCCGGGAGGAGCTCAAAGTAAAGCCGCTGCTCCTCCACATCGAGAGCAGCCAGATGAGGTGGTTCGGGCATCTGGTCAGGATGCCACCCGAACGCCTCCCTAGGGAGGTGTTTAGGGCACGTCCGACCGGTAGGAGGCCACGGGGAAGACCCAGGACACGTTGGGAAGACTATGTCTCCCGGCTGGCCTGGGAACGCCTCGGGGTCCCACAGGAAGAGCTGGACGAAGTGGCTGGGGAGAGGGAAGTCTGGGCTTCCCTGCTTAGGCTGCTGCCCCCGCGACCCGACCTCGGATAAGCGGAAGAAGATGGATAGATGGATGGATGGATATTTATAAAGGATTTTTGAATTGTTGCTATTTTTAGAATATTTTTAAAAAATCTCACGTACCCCTTGGCATACCTTCAGGTACCCCCAGGGGTACGTGTACCCCCATTTGAGAACCACTGCTCTAATGAAACAACTGGAATTGTGTGATGCACTACAGTGTATTGTATGCATGTTCGAAATAAACTGAACAGAACTGAAAAAAGTCTAGATTTTAGAATGATTTGTAAATAACACTTAAACGAATAATCATTGCAACAGAATATACATCAAACCTTTACCTAAATAAATGATTAATGACTTAGTATAGGGTTTCATTTTTACTCAGTATTATATACTGGATTATTTGTGCATTCATCGTCACACATCACTTCTTAAATTGAGCTTATTGTTGCAATGTTATTAAAACTCCACTAATGTAATCACAATGAATACATATACAGTATACTAATTCTTGTGTTGGAAAGTGTGTACATTTGTTGGAACAATCATAGGACATTTATTTGCAACCCAAGTTTGTGTTGCATGTTTCTACTCCATTGCTACAGTGGTCATTTGAAAGCAGAGTTTCAATCCCTAAACTGTAGAAGGCTGTATGATTACATTCTCAAAATAAGAAGCAGCAAGGGTCCTGAAGTGACATCGGTGTAGTGCAATATCTGCTTTTCTCAGGCCTTCACTGTGGCCCTGTTTGTTTTACATTAAACTCCCTTGAAGAGCCTTAGCAGCCAGCCATTACTAAAGCGTTCAACTCTACCACTGTGCTAACTCATTATCGAGAAATCCACCTGGAACTCCCACAATGCTCTCCTCCACACTCTGACAATTTCTTTGAAGCGCAGAAGTTCTGGAAACAGGCTGCAAGTCTGCAGAGTAATTATGTGTTACAGTAAGAGTGGAGCGCCAGGAGTGAACGAGGATGACAGACAGGGACCCGGAGAGAAAGATAGGAACCAGTTGGGAATTTTCTGTGCAGATAAACAACAGATTGATAAAGAAAGTGAAAAATAGAAGACATTTAACAAAGACTCGTTGTGAATTCTCCCTGATTGGAAGACTTTTGGTTGTGTCAAGCTGTTCGTGAAAGATACAACCTGTATTATCCTTTACTCTGAACGATCACTCGTCAAGTAACTCCAACATGAATATTGAAAACAATAATTGTATGTATTTATCTTTTACAGTGTTTGTGGGATTTTCCTTATGCAAATTGCAGTATTTGATATGCAGAACAAACTGGGGAGTTTCCATATTTAAGTAAGAATAATAATTATCATTATTCTTCTACAAAAAAAATATTGCATACATCAGGGGTGTCAAACCTACGGATCCGGCCCGCAAACCGGTTTTATCCGGCCCACGGGATGACTTTGCCAAGTATAAAAATGAGCCGAAATTTTGGAATGACATAAACTTCTGTTCTAAATGTGTCCACTAGATGTCACAATAGCAATTAATTGTATCTTTGTAGATGATGCTACATACTGTATGTCAAAAAAATTAATAAACCACATGATGTTAGTGCACCAGTCGAGGAAAATGAGCAAACTACGTGAATAATAGGGCTGCGAATCTTTGGGTGTCCCACGCTTCGATTCAATATCGATTCTTGGGGTCACGATTCGATTCAAAATCGATTGTTTTCGATTCAACGCGATTCTCGATTCAAAAACGATATTTTCCCGATTCAAAAGGATTCTCTATTCATTCAATACATAGGATTTCAGCAGGATCTACCCCAGTCTGCTGACATGCAAGCAGAGTAGTAGATTTTTGTAAAAAGCTTTTATAATTGTAAAGGACAATGTTTTATCAACTGATTGCAATAATGTACATTTGTTTTAACTATTAAATGAACCAAAAATATGACTTATTTTATCTTTGTGAAAATATTGGACACAGTGTGTTGTCAAGCTTATGAAATGCGATGCAAGTGTAAGCCACTGTGACACTATTGTTTTTTTTAATTTTATTTTATAAATGTCTAATGATAATGTCAATGAGGGATTTTTAATCACTGCTATGTTGAAATTATAACTAATATTGATACTGTTGTTGATAATATTCATTTTTGTTTCACTACTTTTGGTTTGTTCTGTGTCGTGTTTGTGTCTCCTCTCAATTGCTCTGTTTATTGCAGTTCTGAGTGTCGCTGGGTCGGTTTGGTTTTGGAATTGGATTGCATTGTTATATATATATATATATAAAATAAAATAAAAAAAGAATATTTAAAAAAAATGAGAATCCATTCTGAATCGCACAACGTGAGAATCGCGATTCGAATTCGAATCGATTTTTTCCCACACCCCTAGTAAATAACATCCTGTAATTTGATTTTGATATATTTTATCTTGATAGATTGAAATTTAACACCAAGGAGTTGACTGATGAACATTATAGCACAGTTTATTCAGACAAATAAAGGTAGAATACTATTAAAGGCAACATGTAAGTGTACAAAAAAAACCAACAACATTATGATTTGTACATTTTCAGAATGTGCTTGTTCTATTTTTAAACAAAGAAAACAATCTGAAGTTGTCTTTATTTTTAAGTTATCGTGCCGTGATTTTACCAGTCCGGCCCATTTGGGAGTAGATTTTTCTCCATGTGGCCTTCGATCTAAAATGAGTTTGACACCCCTGGCATACTTTATAAATAGGGCTGGAAATCGTTGAGCAGCTAATGATTTGACTATGATTCTGGGGCTGCGATTCGATTGTAAATTGATTACTGATGCATCTTTATTTATGTTCATGTATGTAAGGCTCCTCTTTTGGCTGCTTTGACTTGAACATACATACAATTACAATATGGTATGTCGCATGTTTACAGTTTCCTAATACAACATTACCAGACATGGCCACCTTAAGCACACAGCTCCAAGAGGTATGAAGTATGTTAAGAAAAAAAACATTTTTGCTCCAAAATTGTGATTGCGATTCAAATTGCGATTATTATATGTTATACATATGAATGCATAAAACTGCAAAAATAACGAGTGAAGGAAAACATGTTACTTTTACACAGTCAATCCACATATTTGTGTCCCAAGGTGCCACACATTAGAACGAAGAACGACGAAGAACGACTGGTGTGTTGTTTCCTTGAATGTTAATAAGCTTACCGTGTTACGCAGAGGTATAGTTATAACAATTTTATAGACAAATTATACTATTTATAGTCATGATGGAGAGTGCGGTGGCGCAAAATATTTTGTTCTTCCTCAGGGGGGTGTATCAGAAAATAATTGAGAAGCACTGCATTAGAACAATATGCAGTAATTTACTTTAAAAATATTTGGCTTTATGCAGACAGACCAGCTCTTTTGCCTGTAAATCATGCTCTTAAACCGTAGAAATAACAGATACAAATTATACAGTGGTTATAATGTAATGGAATCATAATATATAATAATAATAATAATAATAATGCAAGTAACCATTTTTTAAAAGGATATCAACTTTTAATTCTCATTACTGTACAATTGTTTATTATTGTACTGTAATTGGAAGGTAAATAACTTTTAGTTGTCATAAATAAATAAAAGCGAGGGCTGCAGCTATAGATTATTTTATTTAGTGAGTAATATATTGATTAGTTTGTACAATTAATCTAGTATTTGAATAAAACACACTTTCTAGCCTATTTGCATAGGAAAATAGTTTAAATTAAAAAAAAGTATTTTCTGCTTTCCATAACTTTCATTATTTTTGTCTAATAAATGCACATCATCATCATTTAGATTGTAATTTTAAAATATGTGCAGTATTTAAAAAGAAGTGTAGAAACTGTGTTTTTAAAGTTTTAACGCCTAGATTTTGGACGTATTTATTAATTCCACTTAAACAAATAATCATTGCAACAGAATATAAATCAAACCGTTACCTAATTAAATAATTGATGACTACAAAACAAACAAATTAAATGGACTCATCTCTGTAAGCAAAAATGTTACTTAAATAAATATTGAACATCTTAAGGTGCTTTTTTTTCCCAGTTGGAAAAATTATGTCGGGTTGTCTGAATCTGAATCTTTTGTTGCCATCACGTGATCACGGCATTCTCGCTTGCTCATCCGTGTTGATAGGATTATATTGCCCATCTGGGTCGAGGCTGAAAAATGACCACAATGGGACATTTCGTTTTGTAATCATATTTTTTCCTCCTATTTTTTGTTAATTTGCGGAACTTCTCAATAGTGAGTCGCGAGGGACCGAGACAAAGATTGTGAATGACTGAAAAAAGTGAATTCTACTGTTAAATAAACGCGCTCAAGTGCAGAGAGTATGACATCTTTCTCCCTGTTGGAAGCGGGACTAAGAAAACTAACACACATGGACTTACCAATTTATCGATGCCGGCAAAATATTTAGACTTCATTTTCATTTATTGTTCAATTGTTTAAGTGGTGTTTGTTATTAGCGTACTGGCTACTTCCACTGCAGCGCACACACACTTGCTGTTTTCTTAAACACTTTTGGTTAGCCAAGCGGCAAAGGACACACGGCTCAACAATTCTGATTGGCGAACATGTCTGTCACTCAAATGCCAGTGATGATGGAGAAGAAAAAAAAACCCTCCATCTCTTGCAGTTATTTATCGCACTAATTAAAAGCTTGATGTCGATTTGATGTTGATTAAACGTGCAGCCCTAGTATCTATCCATTTATATTTGTGTTTTACTGCTGTGTTGTTGCACTGTGTGGATATTATTCTATGTACTTGCCAATTCTTCTTAGATGGATATTCTTTGCTGTAATGCAGTTCCACTTAGACTTCAGTTGAAATGTACAAAGTGTTTGTTATTTTTGTTCATATTTAAGATAATTTAGCGGTTAGCATGGCTTCTCGGCTCCTCCTGCTGTGTTTTGCTCTGTGTGTTTGTGCTAGTTCCACATTTTAGAACTATCTATATTATGGGTTATACTTGTATTATATTACTTTATTTAACATACTAAAATCATCGATATTTGTTATAGATGTCCGATAATGGCTTTTTTGCCGATATCCGATATTCCGATATTCCGATATTGTCCAACTCTTAATTACCGATTCCGATATCAACCGATACCCATGTATACAGTCATGGAATTAACACATTATTATGCCTAATTTTGTTGTGATGCCCTGCTGGATGCATTAAACAATGTAACAAGGTTTTCCAAAATAAATCAACTCAAGTTATGGAAAAAAAATGCCAACATTATTATTGAAGTCACAAAGTGCTTTTTTTTTTTAAACATGCCTCAAAACAGCAGCTTGGAATTTGGGACATGCTCTCCCCGAGAGAGCATGAGGAGGTTGAGGTGGGCGGGGTTGGGGGGGTGGGGTAGCGTCCCGGAAGAGTTAGTGCTGCAAGGGGTTCTGGGTATTTGTTCTGTTGTGTTTATGTTGTGTTACGGTGCGGATGTTCTCCCGAAATGTGTTTGTCATTCTTGTTTGGTGTGGGTTCACACTGTGGCGCATATTTGTAACAGTGTTAAAGTTGTTTATACGGCCACCCTCAGTGACTCGTATGGCTGTTGACCAAGTATGCATGGCATTCACTTGTGTGTGTGAAAAGCCGTAGATATTATGTGATTGGGCCGGCACCCAAAGGCAGTGCCTTTAAGGTGTATTGGCGCTCTGTACTTCTCCCTACGTCCGTGTACCACTCCGTACAGCGGCGTTATAAAAACTCATAAATTTTACTTTTTGAAACCGATAACGATAATTTCCGATATCACATTTTAAAGCATTTATTGGCCGATAATATCGGCAGTCCGATATTGTCGGACGTCCCTAATATTTGTCCCTAAGAATCGATCATTTCTCCCAACTCTAATCATCAGTTAGGGATTTGGGGCTTTGTCCAAAGGCACCTCAACAGTGCACATAAAGCAAGCTCAATAAATTGCTTCATAATGTTTTCCACTAAGTTAAGCAAGGGTGGGTCATTTTCTATTTGCTTGATTAATGTTCTGAACCCCTGTTTCAACCCCAGTGTCATATTGAGTAGGATAGTCCTATGGATGTAACTCACTATTAGTCATCACAGACATATCTTGACGGACTCCCATTTTTGTCCATTAAAAGACAAAACATCTCAATTCGACAAATAGCCAACGGAAAACCGTACCTGCCGACACGAGACTCCAAAAACTTGTAGGGAATAGTCATGGTGCTCGCGCCATTGTTAAATGTTATTTGTACCCACTGAAACACGTCAGAGGTCACCTAAATGTTTCGATTGTAAGCCTCTTAAGTCAGACCACATTCAGATCCAGCATGTACCACAAGCCTCCAGAGCAACTTAGTCCATTGTTTGTGCAGAAATTGTGAACCGATGTAACTAGGACGTTTTACATAAGCCCAGACAGAGAAGAATGAGCTAACTCGCCGTGTCTTTGTTTTATATCCACTAAGTACTCACAATCAGATCCTCTTTATGCTTCCATTTCTTTTTCACAGCTGAAACTGAGGCCCTCTGAACTAACATGACCTGTGCAGACAAAATGCAACACCCACACCAGGGCCACATACAGACATATTTAAGGATTTGCGGGCCACTTTGATACATTTTGTACATTAAAAATACTAAAACCAATTCGATGTAGGTCAATTTCAATACAGTAATCCCTCATGTATTGCTGTTAATACATTTCCGCAAAGTGGAAATTATTTATAAATTAAATATGTTTTTATAACTAAAGCATAAAAACGTGTTCTCAACCGTCTAAATATATTTTTTTAATCAATAATAGAGACCTCTAGACATGAAATAACACCTAGATAGTTATTTTTACCCCAATCAGGGACATTTTTTTGTGTGATATTTTAAGTTAATTTAGCCATTTTTATGCATGCCCATCCATCCATATGGAATTTTATCTATGGTTCACAATATTGGATGTTTTTTGGGCGAGGTTTTTGCCTTCTAAATATTAAATAAAAGGCGATCAAAAGTCTGCTTACAATGGTTTGATCATTTTAAGCATACGTGGCGCATTAATTTAAAGAACGCTTCACAACGTTTCCTTTTTTTTTTTGTCTTCATCACTGATTATTACTCACTGCAGACTTCATGAGAGCCAACAAACATAGTAAAACATCACTTACTTTACAATGTCTGCTGTCATCAGGGTGCCGACTGCTACGGTTTTCGATATATTCCCATTTAGATGAAGAATGACTATAATCCTCTCAAGGAAACGGGGTGGGGGTGCGGGGTTTCTAAGCGTCTTTTCGTGACGCTCTCGCCATTTCCGGATCCTAAATGGCTGTCAAAGTGTACCAACTTGTCGGAATACGTCTTTAGACTTCTTTTGTCCAGGTGAGATGCATGATTTATGATCTACAATAAACTACCAGGGAGCAAGGAAGCGAGGAAACACCTCGCCAGTGTCAAATTTGTCGACAGGCTTGTACACCGGCTTGTCGTTGTGGCTTGCGCGGCCCTTTGAGACACTCGTGATTTAGGGCTATATAAATAAACTTTGATTGATTGATTGATTGATAGTAACTACAGCGCCGCCATAAATAGTTTGTCTACGTCAGTGCTTATAAAAACAATATCACTAATACTTGGTTAATGTTCAAATCCTGAAATGTAAATGGAGTATTGCTGGCGGTTTTTGAATGGTTATTTATTGAGTTTTATGGGCGAAATAGAGGACCTTCCATTGACTCCGCTGTAAGCTGACTTTTATTCCCATTTATTTACAAGTTAGAATGCATTAAAAAAATCTATTTGTCGTCATGTCTTTCTTTCATAATGATTGTGACCAAAAAACGTCCCAAAAAAGTGCGGTTCCCCTTTGAATTAAAAACTTCTACGATAGAATAAAGCAGCAGACTTTGAAGTGTGATGTTGTGGGTTACAACTGTATGCTAAACAATCTGAACTAAATAACCACATCTTAGCTTTCTGTTATAGCTAACAGAGCAAATTAGTGTAATATCTAATACAACCCCCTTGAGATATTTATTTTCGGTAACACTTTAGTATGGGGAACATATACACCATTAATTAGTTGCTTATTAACATGCAAATTAGTAACATATTGGCTCTTAATTAGTCATTATTAAGTACTTATTAATGCCTTATTCTGCATGGCCTTATTATACAACCAGTACGCCATTAACTAAGAGTCTTCCCTCAATAACCTCAGAATTATTGCTTATTAGTAACCCTAACCCCTAACCCTTATATGTTCCCCTAGTGCCCAAATAACTCTAAATTAAGTCTTTGTTACCTAGAATATGTTCCCCATACTAAAGTGTTACCTTATTTTGTTCTTCTTAATTTTGACTAACATTATTATTCCGCCAATTAAACCCTCAAGAACACTCAAAAACGTACCACATCTTGCATTTCACCTACACGGTTCGACTTTAAACCCCACACTTGAATGTTTGCTATGAAGCTGTTTGCATTGTTTTGTCATAATTTGAATTGAATTTGAAAATGCGACACATGCCGCTTATTTGCTCATTGGCGAGAAGCTATTACAGTTTGTTCATTTCAACCATCTTCTTTTAAAACAACTGCAGCGAATAGGGCATGCAAGGGCTTATTATCTCTTATCTGGGAACACAGTGAAATGGTGTGACTGAATAACAACTAAACAACTGACACACAATGTAGAAATTTCATTATCAGTGTATTAAAACAAAATTGTACCCTAAAGGAGTCCCCCACCACAGCTTAGAGCAGCCAACTAATTATGTTTAATTAAAAGACAACAGAGATCAACAGAATCATTTTCATTAGGAAATTATTAATGATTCCGCTGCAACAATAATTGATTGCACTGAGCTTCGCGATAACTCGACTACGGTCAGGCTCGCTCTGTAGCGGCTTTCTTCTAAAGCGGAAACTTGCATATGTGTAATAGAGAAGTTGTAAAACAGGCTCTGTGGTGACAGAAGGAGCACAGGGGAGACTGTGGACAAAATCCAGCTGATCTAGCAACTGAAGAGAGCTTAAACATAACATTCAGTCAAAACTCATCAGTACATGTACTAGTGTTGTAACGATACCAATATTTTGGTACCGGTACTAAAATGATTTCGATACTTTTCTGTACTTTTCTAAATAAAGGGGACCACAAAAAAATTTGCATTATTGGCTTTATTTTAACAAAGAATCTTAGGGTACATTAAACATATGGTCTTCATGCAGTTAAGTCCTTCAATCAATCAATCAATGTTTATGTATATAGCCCTAAATCACTAAATAAAATAGTGAACATACAAGACAACTTGTCTTTTAGTAGTAAGTAAACAAACAAAGACTCATAATTAGTCTGCTGACATATGCAGTAACATATTGTGTCATTTATCATTCTATTAATTTGTCAACATTATTAAGGACAAGTGGTAGAAAAGTAATTATTAATCTACTTGTTCATTTACTGTTAATATCTTCTTACTTTCTCTTTTAACATGTTCTGTCTACACTTCTGTTAAAATGTAATAATCACTTATTCTTCTGTTGTTTGATACTTTACATTAGTTTTGGATGATACCACAAATGTGGGTATCAATCCAATACCAAGTAGTTACAGGATCATACGTTGGTCATATTCAAAGTCCTCATATGTCCAGGGCATTGGTAGGAAACCTATGGCTCTAGAGCCAGATGTGGCTCTTTTGATGACTTCATCTGGCTCTCAGATAGATCTTAGCTGATAAGTAATGAATAATTCAGCTGGTAATCACAGTGTTAAAAATAACGTTCAAAATATAAAACATTCTCATGCATTTTAATCCATCCATCCGTTTTCTACCGCACCTGTTCAAGAAGTCGCATTAATGGTACGAAGTATTTTATTTATTATTGGTTAGCTTCAGAATAACAATGTTATTAAAAAGAATAAGAAAATTATATTCCAAAAATGTTGGTCTTACTTAAAAATGCACGCATCTAGTTGTATTCAGTGTTAAAAAATATTATATGGCTCTCACGGAAATACATTTCAAAATGTTTGGCTTTCATGGCTCTCTCAGCCAAAAAGGTTCCTGACCTCTGGTCCAGGGACATATTTCCTGAGTTTACAAACATAATACACATTTTAAAAAACGAAAGAAGATGTTGTGATGCCAAAAAAAATTGATGTAATCATAGTAGTATCGACTAGATGCGTGCCTGTACTTGGTATCATTACAGTGGATGTCAGGTGTAGATCCACCAATGGCGTTTGTTTACATTTTGACGCCGGTGAGCTACGGTGTGTAGTGAAGCATGTTTAGCTATTCCTCGTCCTGCAGGGATGATACTTGTAAGAAACGTACTTTATTTGTCGCCATGAAGGCGAGGATTAGTGATTTAGAAGTAGCTAAAACACTGCAGACGGCGGATAGCCATGTCTTAAAGCAGTGGTTTTCAAATGGGGGTACGCCTATCCATGGGGGTACTTGAAGGTATACCAAGGGGTACTTGAGATTTTTTTTTTAATATTCTAAAAATAGCAACAATTCAAAAATCCTTTATAAATATATTTATTGAATAATACTTCAACAAAATATGAATGTAAGTTCATAAACTCGGTGAAGCACAAGCTCAGGTTTCTCACTAAAATATCTGTCAAAAAGAACTGTGAAAAGAAATGCAACAATGCAATATTCAGTGTTGACAGCTAGATTTTTTGTGGACATGTTCCATAAATATTGATGTTAAAGATACATTTTTTTGTGAAGAAATGTTTAGAATTAAGTTCATGAATCCAGATGGATCTCTATTACAATCCCCAAAGAGGGCACTTTAAGTTGATGATTTTCTATGTGTCGAAATCTTTATTTATAATTGAATCACTTGTTTATTTTTCAACAAGTTTTTAGTTATTTTTATATCTTTTTTTCCAAATAGTTCAAGAAAGACCACTACAAATGAGCAATATTTTTGCACTGTTATACAATTTAATAAATCAGAAACGGATGACATAGTGCTGTATTTTACTTCTTTATCTATTTTTTTCAACCAAAAATGTTTTGCTCTGAATAGGGGGTACTTGAATTAAAAAAAATGTTCACAGGGGGTACATCACTGAAGAAAGGTTGAGAACCACTGTCTTAAAGCACCTCTTCCTGAGGGCGTTTCAGTGTTATATCTTCACCTTTATTGTTAGTTTTTAAGCCAAAATGCGTCCGTTCTCCCTTTTCTGTCTACACACTGTGTCTGCTTGTAAGTATACTCAGTGATTATGTGCCGCCGAACATGCTCCTCTGCTCATAAAACCAGCTATGTCACGACGTGACTTAGACGCGGGCACCGGTACGTTTCAGAGATTATATATAGTACCGAAAATGATTCATTAGTATTGCGGTACTATACTAATACCGGTATACCGTACAACCCTAAAATGTACACCATATTTTTCCATCCTGAGCAGAGATACACACACTTTGTCGCTGCTCTCTTCAAAGCCCCTTTTATGTGTGCAGACACTATAGCACAGCAGGCACCAGACGCGCCCGCTCTGCCGCTGCACCCACAGTCACTACAACAACACACACCAGACGCCATTACCGAAAATTCACATAATGGCTGCTGACACATAAATGTCCATCTGCATTCACCGCGGGCTAAACCCCCAGACAAAAACAACAATGCAAACAGGGCATGTAAATGGACTGGTGGGCACTGATGAAGACTACAGCAGGTTGTTCAACATTTGTGGGCTTGAAATCCGGATACGTGTGTGTGTGCGCGTGTGTGTGTGTGTGTGTGTGTCCGTGACAATAGCCGCTCGGCCTTGTATCAGTGCCATGGAGGGTGTCAGGCTAATGAGCGTAGGCTGTCCTTAGAGCAGGAGGGTTTGGGTTGTGCCATTCACTCTGCATATTTAAATGCCTTGTAGAGCTTAAGTAGGCCCACTTTTCCATGTCAGGGCAGCGTTCAATCCTGCTGCTGCCATTAATTATGATACCATTGTGCTCCGGTGTGGCTAATAAGAGTGATTTATTGCACCCTCGTGGCATTATAATCATGGGAGTGAAGTACCTGAACTACACGGCGCTCGCTCTAAGTACTGCATTTAAGGCAAAATGAGACAAAAACAGCAGTTTTTGTCCTCCTTAGATTCAGAGTTAAAGACTCCGTGTGAGAGGGTGTCACACATTTAACGTGTTCATAATGGTATAATCAATGACTTGAAATGCTTTGGTATTGATCATGCAGGGGGGGCTCGTTGTGTGCCTGAACGGGTAGGCAGGAAACACACAAGTGCGTTAAAAGGACGTATTAATCATTGCTTTACAATCTGTTTTAGAGTTGTACTACACTACTTTCTTACGGTGGATTTTAGGAAGCTCCTTCTTAATATTTACAGCGTGTCTCTCTGGCATTGAATCGGTTCAGTACAGATGGAGGGTAAAAGATCACATTTTATTACATTAATCACCTCGAGTTAATGTGATGATATGTACTTTATATTTCTTCTTCTTCCCTGTCCTCTTAACGGCATAATCAATGACCATTTTTATATTCATTGAAAAATCCCGTGGATGTGAAAATGAGCCTGTGCTAGGATTATAATCGTTCGTGCGATCTTGAGTCAGTAATTAAAGCGTCCCTTTAGTGTATATCTTCTAAAAGCCCTTAGCCTGCTTTTAAGGCCTGGTTATGATCCAGCCTGCCGCCCCCATCTCTGCTGTGGTAAGTAGGTGTGAAAAGCATTGTCGCTGAGCTTTAGGATAAACCCAGCTGTTGGATGCCATTGGTCAGATTTTCTCTCTCTCTTACACACAAACACACTCACACATGCACACACACACACATTTTGGGGCTGTGTGGAGTGCAAAACACTACGCAGACGCGGAGGAAAATGTCCTAAAATACAGTGCGGATGTGCAGGAACATCCACGGCGTTGCCAGTTTGTGTGTAAAAAAAGAAGAAAAGAGAGCGATAGAGCACTCACCGGTGAATGTATGTTTAGATCGTCAGTCACGGTGATGGAAAACCACATGATTAAAGTCTCGGTGAGGGTTGATGCAGGTCTGATGAAGTGAAGCAGTCAGGCTGAAGGGTTCGGGGAGAAGGGAAGCAAAAAAAAAATACAGTGATGTGACTTAGCTAGAAAAGGACTGTTTCTATTTATTTTCAGTTTCTAATATTCAAAACACATTTTTTGCCGTAATATTGATTGAAGCTTTTATTAGTAGATTGTAGGGATGTCCCGATCCAGGTTTTTGCACTTCCAATCCGATACCGATATTGTTTTTGCACTTCCGATCCGATACCGATACTGACCGATACCGATACTGACCGATACTGGCCTATCCGAGCATGTATTAAAGTTTAAAGTTATTTAGCCTACTTAGTTGTCAGAATCATGTTGAAAAGGGTTTTAGTACTCTGGATAACAACTAGCCAGCTGAATTAGGGGAGTTTGAATAATACACAATGGTTGGTAACAAGAAACTGACCTGTTTATTCAAGGATGAACACAAAATAGACAAAATTATACATGACAAACAGAAATGGCATCATTGAACTAGGGCTGGGCGATATGGCCTTTTTTTAATATTGCGATATTTTAAGGCCATATTGCGATACACGATATATATATCTCGATATTTTGCCTCAGCCTTGAATGAACACTTGATGCATATAATCACAGCAGTATGATGATTCTATGTGTTTTGATTGATTGATTGAGACTTTTATTAGTAGGTTGCACTGTGAAGTACATATTCCGTACAATTGACCACTAAATGGTAACACCCCAATAAGTTTTTCAACTTGTTTAAGTCGGGGTCCACTTAAATTGATTCATGATACAGATATATACTATCAGATATATACTATCATCATAATACAGTCATCACACAAGATAATCACATTGAATTATTTATAATCCGGGGTGTGGAGGGGGGCGCCTGATGTAAGAGAGGGACAAGCGGTAGAAAATGGATGGATAGATGGATGGATGGATGTTTAGAAACCATACATTAGAATGTACTACTAACAACTGCAGTAGTTTTATGGAGTAATGTAATAATAATAATGTACAGTCTTTACCTTAAAGTGTACTCCTACAGTATCTCCTTCCAGCTGCTTCTTCGTCAAACATACCATCAGGCAGCTTCTTCATATTTTTCATGGATACATGTCTACTGTTTAGATATTATTTCAATGTTCTTGGCCAGCATTATACTAATTTTACTTCAGTATGGTGCAGACTAGCAGTGGTACGCTCGAATTGCTCAACCATGCTTTTGATGATTTATTTCTTTAATTCAATGAATATCATATACTTATTTTTCTCAGTAATGTCCTTCAAACTCACTTTCTTCCTTGCGGTGGTTGAAAAAAAAAATAATGTTGATCTCTAGCTATAAGTTGGGGAACTCTTAATTGACCAAAAACGTGTCTGAATATAAGAGACATGAAGATACGTTCATTAAGAAGGCATCATGAACCTATTCGGACTGTCATTATTATCGAGGTATATGAGAGAATACAGCTGCTACAGTATCTGTAAAAATCATTCTGAGGTAGGGCAACTCATAATCAGATTTTCCTTAGAGAAAATAACTCAACACAATACAAAATTGTTCTGTGGGGTCGCCACTGTGTTCATACAGGCGAATGTGTTGATAACCTTTATCCATACCTGTGCAGTTAATCCATGTTATTGATTGTACAGCCACCTGTATGAAAAAACACCATAGTCTTTAGAGAAGCGTATCTGTGCGATATCACTGTTGTTATTCTCTCAACCACCTCTAACATTAGTACCTTATCTTGGGCTCTGTTTATCAGGTGATCTGGTCAAAGGATCTTTAGAAGTCTACCCATTTCAACACGCAATGTTTGAGGACACAGGGAAAATAAAAGATTGTTAATGTGGGTGTACTGCCGATCCTTACAGATGACTCATTGAAATAATTGTGTAAGTGACATTTGTCACCTTGTATAATGTAATTAGATGGAGATAAAGCTCCGATTCTTTCCGAGACCCAAATGTTATATCATTTAATGCTACAAGTTAGTGGCACAGTAGGGGTGAATCACATCTTGTAAGAGCCAGGACTGTTAATAATGTATTTTCTCCACTAAAGTGACCACCTGTCCAGAACAAGTAGGTTTAATTTGAGTTGATTTAATTCATTTGCTGGTTGGGCAAATAAACTGAATTCAGTGTAAAAAAAAAATTGCATACAGACGTGAATGGAACGGCAGAGGTTGTCTTGAATCTGCGCAGGTTACAATGAAATCTCAAGACTATCAAGGCATTCCGGTACAAAATGTGCTTCCCAATGTCAGTAAGATTTGTCACAGGTCATGGGTCCTACGAAAGGATAATGACGCAAAACACACATAGCTAAAACAGTATCTTGTAGTGGGCTTCCATGAACTCTGATCTAATTCCTATCTGTGGTTGGAGCTGAATCATATAGTCTGGAGAAAGCACTCTTAAATCCTGAGGAGGCTGGATCAGTGGGACAAAATCGATGCCATCAGTAGGGATGGGTACCAAAACGTGGTTCTATAATGTCAGCGGTGCCAACCTAACTGGTAGTAACCAGACCGAAAAAATTATTAGCTATTCGTGCCTCATTTTTGGTGCTAAATAAATCCAGACTCAGGCACTTGCAACAAGTCCTCGGCGGCGATATTATACAAGTAACGTCTTGTAAGTAAAGTAGCGTCCCCACAGAAGCACACGAGTCTGACGCTATTTTTAAACGTTATTGCCGACCATACTTGCCAACCCTCCCGGATTTTCCGGGAGACTCCCAAAATTCAGCGCCTCTCCCAAATTTTCTCCCGAAATTCAGGCGGAGCTGGAGGCCACGCCCCCTCCAGCTCCATGCCAACCTGAGTCCGCTTTCCCACGATACAAACAGTGTGCCTGCCCAATCACATTATAACTGTAGAATGATGGAGGGCGAGTTCTTGGTTTCTTATGTGGGTTTATTGTTTGGCAGTTTCATTAACGTCCTCCCAGCGCGGTAACAACACACAAACCGTAAAGCAGTTTGTCTGCCGTAAACAGCAATGTTGTGACATTCTTAAACAGGACAATACTGCCATCTATAACATCAATAACATATACGGCTTTTAGAGAGTGCAGTGCACAACTGCGCACACAACAAGGAGACGAAGCAGAAGAATGAGGAAGATACAGCCATGCCGACGACGAGTAAGATGAAGAAATATGCTTTGTTGCACCTTTCCTGCCTGAGTCCGGCGATTAGTTGCAAATCTTGCTTTATTGATTGCTTGCCCACAGCCATTCCAACACAAAACAAACTAGTCCCGCCCGCACTCACGCTACCGCTCACTCTCTTCTCTCGCCCACACACTCACTGACGTCACTCACCTCACCTGCTCACCTATTAAAGGGCCACACACATACATACGCTACTCTCATAACAGCTTGCAAGTTCCAAGCCGCAGCTGCAATTGGACCTGGATAGCCTCCAGGAAGAAGTAGTGGACTACCAAGTGCTTGGCACTGAAGATCTTCCTCAGGAAGCAAAGATTGACCGGTCTTGGGCCATGCTAGGGAGAGATGGAAGATTCCAGACTCTAATGCATTTGATGAAAGCACTTTTGTGCGTGCCACACAGCAATGCATCATCAGAGAGGGTGTTCAGCATGGTTAGAAAAATAGTGACAGAGAATAGAACAAGGATGGACAATTCAACCCTTAACTCAACAATGAGTAGATGAGTGTTATGTGTGTGTATATGTGTAAATAAATGAACACTGAAATTCAAGTATTTATTTTATTTATATATACATATATATAATAATATATATATATATATATATATATATATATATATATATATATATATATATATATATATATATATATATATATATATGAAATATTTAACTTGGTGAATTCTAGCTGTAAATATACTCCTCCCCTCTTAACCACGCCCCCGCCCCAACCACGACCCCCGCCCCACCCCCGACCACGCCCACCCCACCCCCCCCTCCCCCCACCTCCCGAAATCGGAGGTCTCAAGGTTGGCAAGTATGTTGCCGACCTTAGAGGTGAACTGTACTTTTTTGGGAATTTTGCCTATCGTTCACAATCATTATGAGAGACATGAAGATTGATGTGTTTTAAAAAAAATAAGATTTCCGATAAGGTAGTTGAGAAAAATATTATAATTTTGGTCCCTGCCAGGTTGTTATTTCAAAAATGTTGTTGCATGTTATTAAAAGCAATTTCGGATTTTAATTTGGCAATTTAAAGAATTTACTTTTGTCAGTTTAAATTGTGGGTTTTTATTTCTTAAACGAGGTACGAGCACTTGTTTTACAAGGTAAATACCATTCTTGGTTTTGCAAAAATATTTTCGTGTATGCCACCTTTACCATTTTGTAAGAGGCAATGTTGCCTCAGTCTGCGATGTGATGACCACTCTATATTCTGTAAAAATGTCCTTGCCGGTATGAATTTCTTTTTGAAATGGCAAATCACTGCCAAGGCCAAACAATTCTACTTTGGGTCAACACCTTATTGCTCTCTTTGATACTGTAGGTCCCACCTGTCATTATTTGACAGAAAGGTGTGTGCGTTTTGGGCCCAGAGTTTTGCATAATCCTTTAATGAAGCAGACAAACGCCACTGACGACATGATAACATCATTATTTAGTAGTAGTACTGAACTCTCGCGTCCACCAATGAGTGACGGAGATGGCTGCCCCTTTATTCATGATAGAGAACGCGAGTGGACGTAGACGTGAGCAAGCGGACAGGCGTGCTGTAGGTACAGAAGTGTGGCAGAGCAGACATCGGTGTCGCCCTGGTCAGACAGGGCCATCCATCCTGGAGGCCCAAGGGAAACGAGAGGGAGAGGGAAAGAGAAGACAAAAAGGAGCATGAGAAGTGAGAAGAGAAGTGAGAAAGCTGCGTGTGTGTGTGTGTGTGTGTGTGTGTGTGTGTGTGTGTGTGTGTGTGTGTGTGTGTGTGTGTGTGTGTGTGTGTGTGGAGGTAAAAGAAAGATGGTGGGGCATTGATGCACTCTTTCTCTTAACTCTGTCAAAGCCATTGTGCTCCCCTGAGCAGTGAGTAGAAACCAATCTGTCATCTCTCCAGTGGCCAGAAGCTGGACTGCTGGAAACACAAGTCTATTCAATTTGAAATGTAACTGGAATGTGAGCCTTTGGATAGTACAAAAAAAAAAAAAAAAAAAGATTTTTGAACTCCGCTCTCCCACCGACTGTGAAATGGAAGCCGTGAGTACGGTATTTGGGTCTGTGCAAGATAGGTTTCAGTTTCATATCTGGCCCATTTTCACGGAGAGGTGATTGACATGTTTTGTTGGTAGAACTCGATCCAAACTAGGTGAGGTTTGCTTAGGCATGAAGGGCTCAGTTCAAAACTCCACTCACTCGACACGGTTGGTCTGACCCAGGGGTCGGCAACCCAAAATGTTGAAAGAGCCATATTGGACCAAAAATACAAAAACAAATCTGTTTGGAGCCGCAAAAAATTAAAAGCCATATTACATACAGATAGTGTGTCATGGAATTAAGAGGACTTAAAGGAACCTCAAATATAGCTACAAATGAGGCATAATGATGCAATATGTACATATAGCTAGCCTAAATAGCCTGTTAGCATCGATTAGCTTGCAGTCATGCAGTGACCAAATATGTCTGATTAGCACTCCACACAAGTCAATAACATCAACAAAACTCACCTTTCATGCACAACCTTAAAAGTTTGGTGGACCAAATGAGACAGAAAAATAAGTGGCATAAAACACGTCCTAGAAAGTCGGAGAAAGTTATACATCTAAACAAACTATGGTGAGTTCAAGGACCGCCAAAATTAGTAGGACAAAACGGCGCTCGCCAAATACTCGAATCAGTGAAGCATGTTTAATATAAAAAGTGTGCTTTGTAACAATTAGGGAGGTTTGTGTCATGTTTGTCCTCCTACAGAAACCATATTAAAATAAAAATAGATTTTTTTTCCCCCTTCATCTTTTTCCATTTTTCATAAATTTTTTGAAAAAGCTCCAGAGAGCCACTAGGGCGGCGCTAAACGGCTCTAGAGCCGCGGGTTGCCGACCCCTGGTCTAACCTGACTCTCGCCAGATCCTTGTAGTTCGCTGAGCTCCACACAAGGATCTGGGCTGGAGGGCATTGCAAACTTCTTCAAGAAAGCAAAAAATAATGAACTAATCAGGATCGCCGGGCGGGATTTCATAGATGTGACGCAGCGCCGAAGCGACTGTTTGATTCAAACAACAGCTAGGAGTCGTGTGCTGACATTGATTCTGCATATTTTCTTTGCACAAACGACATCGATCGTCTACTGACATTGCTGCATTGTTTCAGTAAAAGTTCTCTAACTTTTCGCTCTGTCGTTATCCAATATGTCGGCTGTTCAGTTTTGGATTTCCCAGTGTCGCTCTCATCAGCGTCACGGGTTGATTTCGATGTGAGTGGTTGAAGTAGCACGTCATTCAAGATAACGGACAAATGGTTTATCCAATCACATAATTATTATTATTTTTTTTTTTACAAGGCCCCGCCTTCTGAAATACATCTCCTATTGAGAAGTCCCAATTCCTTGTGTGGAGCTCAGCGAATTACAAGAGTCAGGTTATGGTTGGTCCCCTTAGTTAAAAAAGTAATTTCTATTCATGGAGTTGACCAGGGGCGTCACTAGCTTTTAAGGACAGAGGGGGCTTTCCCCCAGGAGATGCACAGGATGCGAGCGAATGTTACGCACGAGCACAAAACTTCACAAACGGCTAACAAAGACTTAGAAATGATTCATTGTTATTATTATTATTTTAAAAAAATGCACGGGACGAAATGAAATGCTCCCCGGGACGATGGCTTTTAACCATATATTTTCTTTTTCTTTTTATGTATTTATTCATTTTACATTTTATATTAAATGTCTTAGTTTTTCCTCCCTCTGAAAATCCTATTAAATGTTTAACAAGCCATCCTATAATAATAAAACAGCTATTAATGTAACAATACAATAAAACAAATATATTTAATGATGTTTTTTTTCATTATTTTAACAATAGGCTTATGTATATTACTTTATATAGATTCTACAAGAAATACAAAACTTAAAAAAATAAATGATTTACAATTGCACACACAAGGTTTTGTGCAGCTTCACTCATTGTAAAGGAAGATAATGTGCTTCGTACACCTGCAGGACCGCAAGCAAGGTCGCAGAGAAAATGCGGGCTGGAATTTGAGTGATGTGGGCATTTTCTATATGAACAAGTGGAATGGATTGGATACCGACGCACGAAAGGGGCTCTCTACCTTAACTGAGTGAATAATAACAGGTTATATGATTATTTATTTAATCTCATATTTGGGCCACTCTATAATGAATATGTCGGCATTTATTTGTAAAAAAAACACCAAATTATTAAATAGGCCTAACAACGGCAATGGAGTTGACACTATTTAAACAATCCCAGTCACGCAGGAAGTAAGTGTAGAAAGAAAGTGCTTGACTGACTATACACGAGGCACTAATAGGAACTGTGTTTGCTTTTAAATGTTCCATTTTCGTCGTACATGTCACCTACTCCCTTCCGATGCTCTGAGAGCGCTAAGCCTGCATGCTGTTGAACGGACTAATGCTGTGTTCCAATGCCATAGGGAGTTCAGTTCTTCCCCTTGCACCATTCGCTCTGTAATCTCCACACTCCTCACTGTTATGGGGTGGCTCGCCCGCTGGTCCCACCCCGACTCCACAGCCGCTCTCCTTCTTAGAACCAGCACCTCCACCATTTTAATCCCTTTGACCCAAACCCTGTGCGTTTCCGTTTATCAACAGCTCCTAGAGATTACATCCTGCTTGCTTCTTCTCCACTGCTTGCTTCAGTCACCGTGGTCGGTCAGGGTCTTTGTCAGAGACTGCAAGGTGCGATAGCCACTGTGGCCCAGTTATTTGGTCCGTGCAGTCGCCATATGTACAGACACCTGGCAGAAGAGTGAAGGAGGCGGTAGATGAAGGGTGCAGAATCAGAAGAGCATCACAGCCTTGGTGCCACTCGCCCAGTGCACTGGGGACAATGTTTGTTTTGGAAAGGGCACAAGAAAGTGCTTCAGTGAATGATAGTTTTGTTAGCAATATTGATTTTTTTTTAAAACATTGATATCCCTGAAAATGTTAAAGGGTAACTGCACTTTTTTTTTTAAATTCCCATCATTCACAATCCCATGCAAAACAAGAACACACGTCTTTGTCTTTTTTGTGCATTCTGAATGATAAAAAGCTGCGAGCAAGAGCAACAATGTGTGTAATGGGGAGTTAAGTATTCCGCCAATAAAGCCCCCTAAAGAACATCCAGAATTTATTGTTATTGTAAAAGCTAACACAGAGGAACTACTTTTCTGGCATCGTGACACATGGCCTTGCTCACCTTCCTCCTCCGACTAGTAGCAAGTTGCCAGCTACTAGATAGTTTGAGCTGCCATAACGTTGGTTGTGACCCGCCATATAATAAAGAAGAAGATGGAGCTTGAGATGCTTCAGCTGCTTCCATATTGCCAAGTAATGCTATGTTATACTCCATTTACATGCCCTGTCCTGCATACTGAGATGCTGCTGCTGCTGAAACGCTTCTGAGTTTGGAAAAGTTAATGCTAAATTATGAAGCATGCCTCTCGCCTGTACAGTAAAAGGTTTTGGGCAAGGGACGAGAATTTGGTCAACTTTTAAATTCAACTTAGACCCAAAGACATTGCTAGGAAGTTTCATCCCAGCCTTTTTATACCTGAGAAGAGAGAATTATGATGAATGTATCATCAAAATATACACATTCTGTCAGTCAGCATCCCAGTGAGAGCGGATATTGTGACTGTGTTGTTATGTTCGTAGTTTGTATTTCTTGTTTACTTAGCAATACTGCTACATGATGCTTAGTGTTTCACTATAGCTGCATTTGCTTAGCACCCAGCTTTCTAAAACGTGTAGCTCGTCCTCTGTATATTCATGCTCAAAAAAATATGATTCTGAATCCTCATTTTTCCCAAATTAGTCGTCGTTGGCTCTCACAAATTCTGCCATGATTAGAAGTGTAGTAGTCGTTGTTGAGGGCAGCACGGTGGAAGAGGGGTTAGTGCGTCTGCCTCACAATACGAAGGTGCTGAGTAGTCTGGGGTTCAGTCCCAGGCTCGGGATCTTTCTGTGTGGAGTTTGCATGTTCTCCCCGTGACTGCGTGGGTTCCCTCCGGGTACTCCGGCTTCCTCCCACCTCCAAAGACATGCACCTGGGGATAGGTTGATTGGCAACACTAAACTGGCCCTAGTGTGTGAATGTGAGTGTGAATGTTGTCTGTCTATCTGTGTTGGCCCTGCGACGAGGTGGCGACTTGTCCAGGGTGTACCCCACCTTCCGCCCGATTGTAGCTGAGATAGGCTCCAGCGCCCCCCGCGACCCCGAAGGGAATAAGCGGTAGAAAATGGATGGATGGATGGATAGTCGTTGTTGACAGAAGTAGCATTCTCTGTGCTCTATGACATCAATGCGCCCAGTAAAGAAGTTCTGGTAATGCTTAAAATGAGCAATATTGTAAGTATTACATGGTATTCTGAATATGCCTGTTACTACATTACATAAATACTTAAAACATGTATATAAAAAGTATTTATTTTAATTTTTTTAGAGGGCTTTGTAGGCTGAATAGGCCACTTCTTATTACCTGCATTGTTAGCTGCCTCTTGCTAGCAGTTTTTTGCGGCTTAAAATGCACAAAAAAGAGAAAGACGTGTGATTGGGATTAGGATTGTAAATGAAAAAAAAAAGTTTTCCATTGTAAAACATCAAAAGGTACAGTCGCGATCAAAAGTATACATACACTTGTAAGGAACATCATGTCTGTCATGTCTGTATTATCATGTTTTGTTTTAAGTCATGTTTTGTTTAGTTTCCGTCTTTCACTCCCTTGTCTGGTCACCATAGCAACTATTAGTTTTCACCTGTCACGTCACGCACCTGTTTCACGTCTTGAGTCACGCACCTGTTTTCGTTAATCATGTCTGTAGTATTTAAGTTCAGTGTTTTTCAGTTTGTTTTTCTGACGACCTCGCACCCCATACCACTCCACATTTATGCTACGTCCATTGTTTCATATGTCCATGTTCACGCTGCTCCTTTTTTGTCCAACCCAAGTAAGTTTTTGTTCCATGTTTATACTCTTTTTGTTTTTCATAGTTTATTCTCCGCCACTGTGCGTGCTTTTCATTTGTACTTTTTGCTATAGTCTTTTGTTTTTTCATAGTTTATTCTCCGCCACTGTGCGCGCTTTCATTTATTCCTTTTTTGATATATTAAATAAATCATGTACCTTGGTTCCCGTCTCGCCCGTGCCAATTTTCCGCTGCATCCTGGAAAAGCAAACACCCCGGACCAAGTCCTGACAGTAGGTCGTCAGCAGACCCGCTTTTCCGCACCTAAATTGGCCGAGTTGGACATTCAGGACGAAGCTTCTTGGGAGGTGCTGCGCGCCATGGAGGCAGAGACGCTGCGCTTTTCCCCCAGGGAGCGCAGGGGGATGATGTGGGGGAATGAAGGCAAGCTGGTGCCGATCGGCGCGTCGCTCCCGTCCCGGAAACGTCGCCAAGGACGGGGAAAAACTTCCTCGAGCCAGCAGGACACGCCGCTCCCACAAGCCCCGCCCCCTCCGGGCGGAAGCAAGCAGCAGTCTGCCCGGCTTCCCCATGATGACATCACAGACCAGGATTTTTGTTTCAATACTTTTTCTTTAAATCACCCGCCTCCAGCTAAAAACTCTAATGCCATGTCTTTGATAAAACATTATCAAAACATGTTTTTAGAAATCAGGTCTAGTCAGTCACAGCCATCCCAATTTCATGCCCCGCCCCCCAAGACTCATGCCCCGCCCCCCAAGACTCAAGTCCCGCCCCCGTCACAATTTTTTTCTTTTTTACCGCCCACACAACCCCAGGTGGGGGATAAAAAAACAAAACAATTTGGCCAAAATAAAGGGGACATTTCTGCCCTCCCCCGCCCACCCCTACAGAGAGCTCCAGACCGCAGGGAGCGCGTCTGGTATCCGCCCCTTGAGGGGGGGGCTGGGGTCGGGAGCTGTGTTGGTGGGGTGGCTCGGCATCACCATGCCAAGCCACAGCCTACCTCACGGCCGCCACCACCAGTCTTCCGACCTGCCAGGCCGCAACCCCCAGCTAGGCCACCTCCACCTGCACCAAGGCTAGCACCTGTTGCCGCACCAGCTCCACCATGCCAAGTTCCTCGCCAAGCTCCGCTACCAGCTCCACGACGCCAAGCTCCGGTACCAGCTCCACGACGCCAAGCTCCGGTACCAGCTCCACGACGCCAAGCTCCGGTACCAGCTCCACGACGCCAAGTGCCGCCAGTCGCAGCTCCACGACGCCAAGTGCCGCCAGTCGCAGCTCCACGACGCCAAGTGCCGCCAATCGCAGCTCCACGACGCCAAGTGCCGCCAGTCGCAGCTCCACGACGCCAAGTGCCGCCAGTCGCAGCTCCACGACGCCAAGTGCCGCCAGTCGCAGCTCCACGACGCCAAGTGCCGCCAGTCGCAGCTCCACGACGCCAAGTGCCGCCAGTCGCAGCTCCACGACGCCAAGTGCCGCCAGTCGCAGCTCCACGACGCCAAGTGCCGCCAGTCGCAGCTCCACGACGCCAAGTGCCGCCAGTCGCAGCTCCACGACGCCAAGTGCCGCCAGTCGCAGCTCCACGACGCCAAGTGCCGCCAGTCGCAGCTCCACGACGCCAAGACCCGCCATGCCAAGACCAAGACCAAGACCCGCCATGCCAAGACCAAGACCAAGACCCGCCATGCCAAGACCAAGACCAAGACCCGCCATGCCAAGACCAAGACCCGCCATGCCAAGACCAAGACCAAGACCCGCCATGCCAAGACCAAGACACGCCATGCCAAGACCAAGACACGCCATGCCAAGACCAAGACACGCCATGCCAAGACCAAGACTCGCCATGCCAAGACCAAGACTCGCCATGCCAAGACCAAGACTCGCCATGCCAAGACCAAGACTCGCCATGCCAAGACCAAGACTCGCCATGCCAAGACCAAGACTCGCCATGCCAAGACCAAGACTCGCCATGCCAAGACCAAGACTCGCCATGCCAAGACCAAGACTCGCCATGCCAAGACCAAGACTCGCCATGCCAAGACCAAGACTCGCCATGCCAAGACCAAGGCTCGCCATGCCAAGACCAAGACCCACACCAAGACCAAGACCCACGCCGAGCTTCGCCGCTGGACGCGTCACGCCGAGCTTCGCCGCTGGACGCGTCACGCCGAGCTTCGCCGCCTGACTTGCCACGCCGAGCTGCCACGCCTGCCAAGTTGACGACGCGCCTGCCTCCTCGTCGGCTACGGATATGGCCGCTACCTGGTCGCCCGCCACGCCAAGTGCGCCCACCTCCCAGTCGGCCACGAATGTGGCCAATCCCTGGGCGTCCGCCTCGCCTGCTGCAGCGGCATTCCACTCGCCGCCGCCACTTGACTTTGCCTCGGTGGATTCGGGGCCACTTGGGCTGGCGACCCACCGCCATGTCCCCCTCCCGCCCTCCCATGACTTTTGTTAAGTTTTGGACATCTGGTATCTGTCCTTAAGGGAGGGGTTCTGTCATGTCTGTATTATCATGTTTTGTTTTAAGTCATGTTTTGTTTAGTTTCCGTCTTTCACTCCCTTGTCTGGTCACCATAGCAACTATTAGTTTTCACCTGTCACGTCACGCACCTGTTTCACGTCTTGAGTCACGCACCTGTTTTCGTTAATCATGTCTGTAGTATTTAAGTTCAGTGTTTTTCAGTTTGTTTTTCTGACGACCTCGCACCCCATACCACTCCACATTTATGCTACGTCCATTGTTTCATATGTCCATGTTCACGCTGCTCCTTTTTTGTCCAACCCAAGTAAGTTTTTGTTCCATGTTTATACTCTTTTTGTTTTTCATAGTTTATTCTCCGCCACTGTGCGTGCTTTTCATTTGTACTTTTTGCTATAGTCTTTTGTTTTTTCATAGTTTATTCTCCGCCACTGTGCGCGCTTTCATTTATTCCTTTTTTGATATATTAAATAAATCATGTACCTTGGTTCCCGTCTCGCCCGTGCCAATTTTCCGCTGCATCCTGGAAAAGCAAACACCCCGGACCAAGTCCTGACAATGTCATGGCTGTCTTGAGTTTCCAATAATTTCTACAACTCTTATTTTTTTGTGATAGAGTGATTGGAGCACATACTTGTTGGTCACAAAAAACATTGACATCACATGGACAAAGATAAGACCTTCTGGAGGAAAGTTCTGTGGTCAGATGAAACAAAAATTTAGCTGTTTGGCCACAATACCCAGCAATATGTTTGGAGGACAGAAAAGGTGAGGCCTTTTCCCAGGAACACCATTTCTACCGTCAAGCATGGTGGTAGTAGTAGTTTAGTTTTAGTTTAGTTTAGTTTAGTTTATTAAGGATCCCCATTAGTCTACACCGCAGTGGAGACTATTCTTCCTGGGGTCCAGGCAAAAAACATCACACAATCACAAAACAAAAGATTACAATGCAGTACAACATGATCACATAATAACATGTTGTAATACAAAAATAGCAACAACAAAGAACCAAAAAAAGTAATAATAACTTCGAGTTTACATAATAATGTTCATACCAAAGATAAAAAGAGCAATATAAAAATATATATTTATATATTTTTGCAAAAATAAAACAAAATGGCCTAATATACACATTAGTGTACCAAAGACAAACAATAAGTGACGAAAAAGTACCATCCATCCATTTTCTACTGCTTGTCCCACAATCAATAAGATAGTCATTAGTAGTATGCTCTGGGCCTGTTTTGCTGCCAATGGAACTGGTGCTTTACAGAGAGTAAATGGGATGATGAAAAAGGAGGATTACCTCAAAATTCTTCAGGACAACCTAAAATCATCAGCCCGGAAGTTGGGTCTTGGGCGCATTTGGGTGTTCCAACAGGACAATGACCCCGAACACACGTCAAAAGTGGTAAAGGAATGGCTAAATCAGGCTAGAATTAAGGTTTTAGAATGGCCCTCCCAAAGTCCTGACTTAAACGTGTGGACAATGCTGAAGAAACAAGTCGATGTCAGAAAACCAACACATTTGGCTGACCTGCACCAATTTTGTCAAGATTATTGGTGAAACAATTCAACCAGAAGCTTGTGAATGGCTACCAAAAGTGCCTTATTGCAGTGAAACTTGCCAAGGGACATGTAAGCAAATATTAACATTGCTGTATGTATACTTTTGACTCAGCAGATTTGGTCACATTTTCAGTAGACCCATAATAAATTCATAAAAGAACCAAACTTCATGAATGTTTTTTGTGACTAACAAGTATGTGCTCCAATCACTCTATCACAAAAAAATAAGAGTTGTAGAAATTTTTTGGAAACTCAAAACAGCCATGACATTATGTTCTTTACAAGTGTATGTCAACTTTTGATAGTGACTGTATACGTTCAAATGAAGTACCTTAAGGTTTTACAAAATATTCCATACGTATGTGATCATTGCATAAGGAAGTATCATTCCTCTCGCTCGTTTACTACTGCTCAGTTTCCCCTGTGGGTCACATTGAATCAAGCCTCCGACCCAGACTTGAGTTAAATTAAACTCTATCAGCATGTTTACCTCTTATATCAGAGAACAAGCCCGGGCATAGAAGGCCTGTAAATGGTGATTAGTGAGGTTTGACTAAATTCAATCACATGATACTCTGGTGGAGCCAATCACCTCCTGCTCATTCCCTTTTCCAATAAACATACTGTACATAAAGATGTACACCCACATAGGCCTCTCACCTTGCCTTCTTGTCTCTATTTGGTCAGTTCTTATGCTCTCGGCAGATAGCAAGGTTGATTTAATAGCCTGTACAAATGGGAAGGTTGCAAGTGAAGACAAAACCACAGACAAATTGTACCATAGCGGTTTCAAGGTTTCTTCTAAAGCTATTCAAATGGAGGGGGGGGGGGTGGCAGAGCAGTGAAAAATACATACACACTCCATCCTGTCAGAACGCTTTTGGCTTATCTTGAGTGACTGTCAAGGCTTGGAATATCAGGGAATGGACAGAAATATATAAAATTAATAAGCCGCTGGATGTTGTCGGGAGTTATGAGGCTTCATAAATCCTGGTTTGATCATGGCGGACAAGGCTTAAACCCGGAGCTACCTAATGCGCACAGCAGTGTTTTGACTGGGGTTTTTTTGTTTTGTTCTAGAGATAGAAGCCCCTTTGCTGGCTAAAAAATAAGATTCATCATCTACCCTACTCCCCTTTTTCTTTCAAGAGTGACTAATGTTTAAAAAATAGGACAATAAACCTGCTCAGTGGCCTTGTGGTTAGAGTGTCCGCCCTGAGATCGGTAGGTCGTGAGTTCAAACCCCAGCCGAGTCATACCAAAGACTATAAAAATGGGACCAAGCACTCAGCATCAAGGGTTGGAATTGGAGGTTAAATCACCAAAATGATTGCCGAGCGCAGCCACCGCTGCCGCTCAATGCTCCCCTCACCTCCCAGGGGTTGGAACAAGGGGATGGGTCAAATGCAGAGGGTAATTTTGCTACACCCAGTGTGGGTGTGACTATCGGTGGTACTTTAAAGGCCTACTGAAATGCGATTTTCTTATTTAAACGGGGATAGCAGGTCCATTCTATGTGTCATACTTGATCATTTCGCGATATTACCATATTTTTGCTGAAAGGATTTAGTAGAGAACATCGACGATAAAGTTCGCAACTTTTGGTCGCTGATAAAAAAAGCCTTGCCTGTACCAGAAGTAGCAGACGATATGCGCGTGGCGTCACAGGTTGTGGAGCTCCTCACATCTGCACATTGTTTACAATCATGGCCACCAGCAGCGAGAGCGATTCGGACCGAGAAAGCGACAATTTCCCCATTAATTTGAGCGAGGATGAAAAATTTGTGGATGAGGAAAGTGAGAGTGAAGGACTAGAGGGCAGTGGGAGCGATTCAGATAGGGAAGATGCTGTGAGAGGCGGGTGGGACCTGATATTCAGCTGGGAATGACTAAAACAGTAAATAAACACAAGACATATATATACTCTATTAGCCACAACACAACCAGGCTTATATTTAATATGCCACAAATTAATCCCGCATAACAAACACCTCCCCCCTCCCGTCCATATAACCCGCCAATACAACTCAAACACCTGCACAACACACTCAATCCCACAGCCCAAAGTACCGTTCACCTCCCCAAAGATCATACAGCACATATATTTCCCCAAAGTTCCAAAAGTTACGTATGTGACATGCACATAGCGGCACGCACGTACGGGCAAGCGATCAAATGTTTGGAAGCCGCAGCTGCATGCGTACTCACGGTACCGCGTCTGCGCATCCAACACAAAGTCCTCCTGGTAAGAGTCTCTGTTGTCCCAGTTCTCCACAGGCCAATGGTAAAGCTTGACTGTCATCTTTCGGGAATGTAAACAATGAAACACCGGATGTGTTTGTGTTGCTGCAGCCGCCCGCTATACACCGCTTTCCACATACAGCTTTCTTTTTTGCTGTCTCCATTGTTCATTGAACAAATTGCAAAAGATTCACCAACACAGATGTCCAGAATACTGTGGAATTTTGCGATGAAAACAGACCACTTAATAGCTGGCCACCATGCTGTCCCAAAATGTCCTCTACAATCCGTGACGTCACGTGCCGGCGTCATCATACCGAGACGTTTTCAGCAGGATATTTCGCGCAAAATTTAAAATGTCACTTTAGTAAGCTTATTCGGCCGTATTGGCATGTGTTGCAATGTTAAGATTTCATCATTGATATATAAACTTTCAGACTGCGTCGTCGGTAGTAGTGGGTTTCAGTAGACCTTTAACTTTTAACTTTAACATGCAAACTCCACACAGAAAGATCCCAAGCCCGGGATTGAACTCAGGACTACTCAGGACCTTCGTATTGTGAGGTATATGCACTAACCCCTGAACCACCGTGCTGCCCAACTTTTAATATAAGGTCCTTAATTGAAGAAGACAAGCATAACCAGGTGAAACTGAGGCCAAAGACAAGAGTGAGAGGCAGAAGAGGGTAAAATGTGTGCTAACTTTATCAGTGGCACTTGCTTTGTCAGGTCAAGGGTCTTGGAGCTTTTGTTTGTTTATTTGTTTCCTCCACTGGAGGGATGGATGCTATCTCGTCCGCCATCCACGCGGGTCTGCTCAGTCGAGGGCTCCAGGTAATATTTCATGTCAGGAATTAAGCAAGCCGCCAACTCCTCTCTACAGTTACACATCCATCATCGTCACTTCCCTCTCCCTCTCCAATGTTGGCTTTGCCTGGATCGCTCCCCTTCCTTACACCAGTTGGGGTGTGTAAACACCGCAATGGAGGGAGAGACTAATTAGCCCACCGTGTGTAATCTCCGGGGGTTTACCTGTCAATAAAAATGTTGTCTATGAAGAAGAAGCCTCTTTAAATGAAAGGCCCCGCGGTTTTGATATGTAAAGCACGTCATTGTTTCAGTCAGCCACATCCCAATGAGACAAGTTGTCACCAGGAGTACAATGACAACAAAAACAACCCGATCACAATAATGACTTTCTAATTCAAGAGCTACTTTTTTATGCCGTGTTGTATTTGGAGAGGTCATGCATTTTGAACACAAAGTTGAAGGTAATTTTATTCCAATTATTTTTCCCGAGCTGCGCAAAAAAAAGCCACGATGCGCTAGAGATAAATATACGGTGACATGCAATATTTTTTTTCGTGTAGCTGCTTTGGAGTCAACCGGCACGTCACGCAGACTCCGGGAAATATATTTTCCTTATGTAGCCTCTCAATAGTCAGCATTAAGCTTTTATCCAATTACATTGTGTGAGGTCTGTGGGCACAGCGGGCACAGCACACACAATGGAGAATGCCACCTTCGGTGAGATTTTCTGCGACACTTTTCCTTTGCATATATGCCTATGGCGCTCTCTATGAATTATTCAAAGCTTTCATCCACACAGAGGAGAGTAACTCAGCTCCATAGTAAACAGATTTTCTGCTCACCATACTCCCAAAATCTGAAGTGTAGGGTATTGTATGTGTCAAATAATTACATGATAGCACCCTTTTTCCTTTTCACTTTGAATCAAAACCACATTTAGTTTACATATTATTCTGTCGAAGATCATTTTTTTAAATGTGTTTTTTACTTTCAGGTATCCTCCTCTGCAGTGGATATTTTTTTTGTCAGACCTTCAAATATATCAGGAACAATAGTTTTATGCAGGTCCACTGTAGTTTTTGCTGGTTCTCAGAAAGTTAAACATAACAGGGCTAGGCAATTTACCCCAATACTTTTTCTAACCATATCAATCAATCAATGTTTATTTATATAGCCCTAAATCATGAGTGTCTCAAAGGGCTGCACAAGCCACAACGACATCCTCGGCTCGGATCCCACATCAGGGCAAGAAAAAACTCAACCCAATGGGATGACAATGAGAAACCTTGTACGTCTAAGGCAGTGGTTCTTAACCTGGGTTCGATTGAACCCTAGGGGTTCGGTGGAGGTCAAGACACACCCGACTCATCATGTAAATACAAACTTCTCCCTATCGGCGTATTACAGATACGGCAACAGCTGACTGGTTTGCAGGTGTGTTGTGAGTTTATGCACTGTGTTGGTTTTGTTCTTTGAACAAGGTGATGTTCATGCACGGTTCATTTTGTACACCAGTAAAAAAACATGGTAACACTTTAGTATGGAGAACATATTCACCATTAATTAGTTGCTTTTTAACATGAAAATTAGTAACATATTGGCTCTTAACTAGTCATTATTAAGTACTTATTAATGCCTTATTTGGCATTGCCTTATTATAACCCTAACCCTCTAACCCTGGCCCTAACCCTAACCAAATAACTCTAAATTAAGTTTTTATTACTTAGAATATGTTCCCCTAGTGTCCAAATAACTCTAAATTAAGTCTTTGTTACTTAGAATATGTTCCCCTAGTGTCCATATAACTCTAAATTAAGTCTTTGTTACTTAGAATATGTTCCCCATACTAAAGTGTTACCAAAAACATATAACTTTGTCTTGAATTTGAAAAAAAAAAACATTTTATTTTTCACTAAAGAAGGGTTCGGTGAATGCGCATATGAAACTGGTGGGGTTCGGTACCTCCAACAAGGTTAAGAACCACTGGTCTAAGGCCATGTCCACATGAACACAGATACCTAACAAATGCATACTTATCTCTGCCTTTAGGCCTCTTGTCCACACGCAGACGCATACTTTTGTCTTTAAAAACGCAGACTTCTACAAACGCTGGCCAAAGCGTAAAGATCCATAACTCTCTGCTCAGCGTATGCGTGTACACGGCACAAACGGAGACTTGTGATCACGTCACGGTTGTGCGCTGTCATTTCCAAGCTCAACAACACTGCCTTTCTGCCTTTAAAGGGGAACATTATCACCAGACCTATGTAAGCGTCAATATATACCTTGATGTTGTAGAAAAAAGACCATATATTTTTTTAACCGATTTCCGAACTCTAAATGGGTGAATTTTGGCGAATTAAACGCCTTGTGACGTCACATCGGAAAGCAATCCGCCATTTTCTCACTTTCGTCGGTGTGTTGTCGGAGGGTGTAACAACACGAACAGGGACAGATTCAAGTTGCACCAGTGGCCCAAAGATGTAAAAGTGGCAAGAAATTGGACGAAATTTGTTCAAAATACGAGGCTGTGGGGAAAGCCGACGAAATGGTCAGTCGTTTGTTATAAATAAATGATAAATGGGTTATACTTGTATAGCGCTTTTCTACCTTCAAGGTACTCAAAGCGCTTTGACAGTATTTCCACATTCACCCATTCACACACACATTCACACACTGATGGCGGGAGCTGCCATGCAAGGCGCTAACCAGCAGCCATCAGGAGCAAGGGGTGAAGTGTCTTGCCCAAGGACACAACGGACGTGACTAGGATGGTAGAAGGTGGGGTTGTTCCGCACACTTTACCGACGAAAGCTATGCTACGACAGAGATGGCAAGAATGTGTGGATATCCTGCGACACTCAAAGCAGATGCTGACATCAACTCCAAAACTGGACAGATCAGCTTTCAGGAAAAGAGAGCGGATGAGGGTATGTCTACAGAATATATTCATTGATGAAAGCTTTATTCATTACTCGCGGTTTTACGTAAATTATTATACATAAACTGTGTTTACCAGTAATTTAGCTTAAAAACTTTTTTTTTTTCAATCATTCGAGTACATTCGGGTAGTCTTGTGTAATGCAGTATTTTGTGTCTATTTAGGTATGGTTAACCTGAGTGCTGAAATCGTGGAAAAATATATGTTCTTAGCGCGCCTGAAATGGGCTGTCTGCACTCTCAAAGTGCATGTTGTTGCCAAATGTATTTCATATGCTGTAAACCTAGTTCATAGTTGTTAGTTTCCTTTAATGCCAAACAAACACATACCAATCGTTGGTTAGAAGGCGATCGCCGAATTCGTCCTCGCTTTCTCCCGTGTCGCTGGCTGTCGTGTCTGTTTCGCTTGCATACGGTTCAAACCGATATGGCTCAATAGCTTCAGTTTCTTCTTCAATTTCGTTTTCGCTACCTGCCTCCACACTACAACCATCCGTTTCAATACATGCGTAATCTGTTGAATCGCTTAAGCCGCTGAAATCCGAGTCTGAATCCGAGCTAATGTCGCTATATCTTGCTGTTCTATGCGCCATGTTTGTTTGTATTGGCATCACTGTGTGATGTCACAGGAAAATGGACGGGTGTATATAACGATGGTTAAAATCAGGCACTTTGAAGGTTTTTTTAGGGATATTGCGTGATGGGTAAAATTTTGAAAAAAACTTTGAAAAATAAAATAAGCCACTGGGAACTGATTTTTAATGGTTTTAACCCTTCTGAAATTGTGATAATGTTCCCCTTTAAACACACTATAAGAGGACTTATTGTATGTTTGAACGTAAACACGCAACATTAATAAAAAAGACACATTAAAATGGGCTTTGCGACACTCCCGGCGCTAATGACAGTCAGCTGTTTTGGATACGATCGCTATGGAACCTCCAGCTGATGGAACAACTTTGACAAGCAAGACTTTTTGCTCTGTGTCATAAAAAAGGTGCAACATTAGCTTATGTTTTTAGTCCTTATTTAACGACAGATCATAAAGTTAACTTACGCGTCTTGGCTCGCGCGTAAAAAGCGACCAAGCAACTAAAAAAAACATAATGTAGCGACCTCCTTGTAGTGTGTACTGATGTTAAAGACAATATACACTTCATTACACATGTACCAAATCACTTTATCCATGATTAAATGCTTTATAATTCCCTTAAACATGCAAAATGGTTTCCTTGGCTCGTTAGTGCGTGCTGATTTTAGAAATAATGTACACTTCACTGCACATGTAATACATCACCATGTTGCTCAACATGTTATAATTCTATCAGTGTTGGGTTTCAGCAGCACAGGCGTGCATTTTCTCTTTAATAATGTTCCCAGGAATCTGTGTACGTGGAGGCTGGTTTTAAAGATAATGTGCATGTCATTGTACGTCTAAAGTCGATCAAAATAAACAGAATAGGAGGTGTAACGCCACCAAGTCAGCTGTTGCTGCTTTTTTCAGGCTTCTGATTGGACAAAATGTGCATGACAGCAGGTGTATGCGTTTGTGTGTAGACATAGACAGTTTTGAAACTACACTTATGTGGATGGAGATCGCTTTAACCCCAAATATGTGTTTTTGAACTGTGTTCATGTGTGCATCGTCTAAATGTCTCCATTGTTTTATTTTTTAAATCTTGTGTGCCGATTGTAACTCATGAACAACTTCTATGAACGATGTAACTCATGAACAACTTCTATGTCGATTCACTGCTACCGCGCTGTGTGGGTTTGGTGGTGAGCAAGGCAATACAAGGGGTCAACAGTTAAGAAGTAGAGTGTATTTTCTGACATTTAAGTGGCAAGAAACCTGACCTACTTTCTGTACAAGGGCATCACAGTCATCCCTCGCCCCGCCGCACTTCCAAATGTGTGGCTTCACTCTTATCGCAGATTTTTTTGTTTGTTTTTATATTTTTTTAAAGCAAATGATATGTACTTTTTGGCCTAAACTAAGCAATTTCAAGCATACACATGGCTAAATGAGGTAAACCTAACAATATATATGAAATGTTACATGATGTTGCTGGTGTTACCCCCTCTTGTGGTAATACAAAAGGGGTCTTGTCACATCTTTATTTACACTAAATTACATGTCATGGTCTCACATGACTAGCACGTGGTTAGCGTTGGGTTCATTCCCGGGCTTTGAGTCTTTATATGTGGAGTTTGCATGTTCTCCCCGTGACTTCCTCCCACCTCCAAAGACATGCACCTGGGGATAGGTTGATTGGCAACACTAAATGGGCTCTAGTGTGTGAATGTGAGTGTGAATGTTGTCTGTCTATCTGTGTTGGCCCTGCGATGAGGTGGCAACTTGTCCAGGGTGTACGCTGCCTTCCACCTGAGTGCAGCTGGGATAGGCTCCAGCCTCTACGTGCCCCCCGTCCAAAATGGTAGAAAAACGGTTGGCTGGTTTTCACATGACAGTTATTAGTTTCTTGGGTTTTGTTTTATTTCCTGTTCTGTGTTTGACACCACTTCTTTAGTCTGAGCAGGCCGTTTCTTATGCCTCTCCTCTGGACTGGGCTGGATCATTTGCTTTGTTTTGTACCTCAATGTGTTGCTTAGCTTTCCCTATGCGTCCTGAGCCTGGTTGCTTTTTGTGCTATTCCCTGCTGCACTATTTCTGTTTTGTTTTCCCTTACAAACTGGATGTTACTTGCACTTTGTCTGTTGTCTCTGCATCCTGGGATCCAGACCAATAACACTCAACACAACCACAACAGTAGTTCCAATTAGAATATCGGTATCGGTAAGGAATATTGGTTTTGGTATGGTATCAATAAAATCCTACTCTTTGGCTCAGCCTAAGGCAGCATTATTATATTGGATTAATAAACAAGTGTACAGGTCCCAATTTGGGTGTTTTTTATGTATAAAGTAATCCCTATATTCAAAAGATCTTAAACATTTTTTTTTTTTAAATCTATGACAATATTTGATGTATTGTTAAGAATTTCTATTTTGCGGAAATTAATTGACTGCAGTTAACAGAAATAATTAGGGGTTTACTGTAAATGGATAATTTGAATTACATTTGTGTTTTTGTTTACCAGTTTACACAACAAATACTCTTCACGATCCAAACAAAAAATGCATTTTCAAAACAATATCTTCATCTGGGAAAAAAAACAATTGTAATATTAAAAGAAAATTAAACAGTGTTTTTTTTCCCAGGAAGAAGCACAAGCTTATAATGTTTTGCTCCATCACTTAGTTAATCTAAATCCTAACCATCATCGCCTAATACTTAAATGGAAACTGCACTGTTGTAGAATCAGTCACACTCGCTATGCAAAACAAGAACAAACGTTTGTCTTTTTTTATTCATTCTAATTGGTAATATACGGCAAGTATGAGATGGCAAACAATGAAACTAATATAGTTGTATATTGTGCACTATAAGCCCTCTTAAATCCATAAACCGCCAACAATATTCAATTTTTCTGTTGTGATCTGAATATCAACCAAGTATTAGCAAAATTGTTATTATAAGCGATAACGCTGAGTAACTACTTTTTGCCGCGCCGTGATCACAAAGAGTAACTTTGTGAGTATTGAAATACTGAGCGTGTGAGCTACTGCCTTGCCTCTGAGCTGGTGAAAGTTATTTCTAGACATGCCTCTCACTTGTGTAGTAGAAGGTTGTGACAATAAACCGAGAAGCTGGTTAACTCTGACATACAAATTAGAGCCGGCGATCGTGAGAAATAAACGAAAAGACGCTCGTTTTGCTTGTTTGTTTTTTTAACTACGTGAGGATTGTGATTAATTCTTCATCTAAACGGGAAAATATAAACATCCCATCAGTCGGCATCCTAGTGAGAGCAGACATTGTACAGTATGTGTGGGTTTTATTATGTCCGTTGTTTGTTTTTCTTGTTTAGCACTGCTTTTCACTCAGTGTCTAATACTTGTTGCTCATCCTTTGTATATTCTGGCTCAAAAATAAAAGGTTCTGGATCATTATTTGTCCCAAAGCAGTTGCTGTTGGCTCTCACGTTAGTCTGCCATGATTAGTAGTAGTAGTTGCTGTTGAAGTAAAAAGTGATTGTGGTGATGTAGCTTTGAAAATAATGACCAAAATACGCACAGTTTACTTGTTTTTATGAATGTTTCTGTTATTACATTACGTATATACTTACAGCCTCTATATCAGGGGTGTCGAACTCCTTTTAGACGGGGGGCCACATGGAGAAAAATCTACTCCAAAGTGGGCCGGACTGGTAAAATCACAGCACGATAACTTAAAAATAAAGACAACAATTACCTGTTGTGGTTAATAGTATTCTATCTTTATTTGTCGTTATAATACCACAACAGGTAATTGTTGTCTTTATTTTTAAGTTATCGTGCTGTGATTTTACCATTTAACACTTAAAAATAAAGACAACAATTACCTGTTGTGGTTAATAGTATTCTATCTTTATTTGTCGTTAGAATACTATTAACCACAACAGGTAATTGTTGTCTTTATTTTTAAGTTATCGTGCTGTGATTTTACCAGCATCAGTCAACTCATTGGTGTTAATTTTCAATCTATCAAGATAAAAAAAATTATATCAAAATCAAATTACAGTATGTTATTTATGTAGTTTGATCATTTTCCTCGATTGATGTACTAACATCATGTGGTTTATTTTGTACATATGTAGCATCATCTACGAAGATACAAATAATTGCTATTGCGTCATCCAGTGGACACATTTAGAACAGCTGTTTCTTTCCTTCAAAGATTTCCGGTTCATTTTTATTCTTAGCAAACTCATCCCGCGGGCCGGATAAAACCTGCTCGCGGGCCTGATCCTGCCCTCGGGCCGAACCTTTGACACCCCTGCTCTATATAATACGTTGATGCAGGTTTTTGGATGTTTTTTTCCAAAAAAAAAGTGCAGTTTGTCTTTAACAATAGTAAGTATATTTACATGATACATATCATATTCATTTCACTCACAATAAATTCACCCATTCCATCAAATGTACTTTCTATAAGACCCTTAAGATATTATATTTATATTATTGTACATATAGATATTATATTTTGATATTATATTTCATATTTGTCTAATTAATTATTACTGTAGTGTACATATACACAACATGTACTGTAAGCTGCATTTTAAATGTACCAATGAACCATGAAGACTATCGCAATATGTCGCCATATCACAATATCGCGATACTGTATTGTATCGTGACTCAAGTAAAAGACATGAGAATGCGACAGAATAAAGATCACCAAAGGGTGGCATAGTTTTTCTTGTTACTTTTCTTTATTTGGTTTTCTCTTGATTATTGTTTTATTATATCACTAGCCTTGGGTTTATCTTATTCACATTGTGATTATAGTTATTAGAATGATCAATATTATTATGATTATTACTTGGAAGCAGGCAAATTATAGAATTATAGATATTTTTGCAAAGTGTAGGTGAGGTTTTTTCAACATATAAATCGCCTTGGTTGTTGTTATTCACTTGTGTTATGTATTTATTATGTTCTATGTTAATCATTGTTAATGTTCAATACTAAAAAAAGTTAAAGTATTGCAAAATTCCTATCCAATAACCAGCCCTTTACCATGAATTGATTAACGTGGACTTAAACAAGTTGAAAAACGTATTCGGGTGTTACCATTTAGTGGTCAATTGTACGGAATATGTACTGTACTGTGCAATCTACTAATAACATTTCCAATCAATCAATCAATCAAACCTAATACATTATAACATTTATTTATTATTGAAACAATTACATTCTATAATTTGGCTCAAAAGGGGAAAAAATGCACCCTGCTCTCAATGTGTTGGTATATTATACTGTAATAGACTTTAACTATATTCACTTGGGCTTTTTTCCTGTGAAATGAGACATATAAAACCCTCCAAAAAAGTGTTTTCTCGAGAACAGGAAAATGAACACAATGTGTCCAATGTTGTCGTTTGACAATTTCACTTAATAGCACAGACATTACAGCTGCATGAAATATGCAAAGCATTTAGGAAAAATATACTTTTCACTCAGTCAGTCAAAAGAGAGGCGAGGTGTACTGTACATCATTTCTCCCGCGCTCTTCCCCGAGTTGGGGATTTGCTGTGACCTTGAACCGGTTGTATCTTCCAGAGCAGCTCTATGGCGGTGACACATGTCATGTGTTGGAGAGGACTGGGAGGAAAGAAGAAGAGGAGACAAGAGGGAGTGATCTTGGTCCGTTGCCCAGTTAGAGTCAGAGTCCCTCCCCGTGTCAAAGCATGGGCATGTTTGGCCAAAAACACAGACTGCACCTCGTCCACTAATCTCAGCACGAAAACACCTTCCCGGGGCTGACAGCCTGACGAGAACATGCACATTTTACAACGCTGAAGAACACCGAGCGGCTTCAAAGATGCCCTTAAATTCTTGTGCAGCTGGGGAGGGAGTGCCGCACGGGGAGAACAAGAAAAAGAGTCAGGGGGAGGGGAAGATTGTCTTCTTGTAAGGCAGACCTGGCTGAAGCCAAGCCAGGTCTTATTTTCCCCTCCTGTTGTGCTTTAGAGCAGTGGTCCCCAACCACCGGCACCGATCCATGACACATTTGCTACCAGGCCGCACAGAGACATTAAATAATTAATAACCGACCGCATTTCCTCATACTTAACTTTTGCCAGACACACCAATAAGCTTGATCATAGATGTATTACCGTATTTTTCAGAGTATAAGTCGCACCGGCCGAAAATGCATATTAAAGAAGGAAAAAAACATATATAAGTCGCATTTTTGGGGGAAATTTATTTGATAAAAGCCAACACCAAGAATAGACATTTGAAAGGCAATTTAAAATAAATAAAGAATAGTGAACAACAGGCTGAATAAGTGTACGTTATATAAGGCATAAATAACCAACTGAGAACGTGCCTGGTATGTTAGCGTAACATATTATGGTAAGAGTCATTCAAATAACTATAACAGATAGAACATGCTATACGTTTACCAAACAATCTGTCACTCCTAGTCGCTAAATCCCATGAAATCTTATACTTCTAGTCTCTTACGTGAATGAGCTAAATAATATTATTTGATATTTTACGGTAATGTGTTAATAATTTACAGAGGTGGGTAGTAACGCGCTACATTTACTCCGTTACATCTACTTGAGTAACCTTTGGGATAAATTGTACTTCTAAGAGTAGTTTTAATGCAAAATACTTTTACTTTTACTTGAGTATATTTATAGAGAAGAAACGCTACTTTTACTCCGCTCCATTTATCTACATTCAGCTCGCTACTCGCTACTGATTTTTATCCATCTGTTAATGCACGCTTTGTTTGTTTTGCTTTGTCAGACAGACCTTCAAAGTAGGATCTATCGCATGCCTGCGTTTCACCAATCAAATACAGTCACTGGTGACATTTGACTCCGTTTCACCAATCAAATGCAGTCACTGGTGACGTTTGACTCCGTTTCACCAATCAAACAGAGCCAGGCGGTCACATGAGCGTCACACATGGACCCCCGACTCAAACAAGTTGAAAAACTTATTGGTGTGTTACTATTTAGTGGTCAATTGTAGGGAATATGTACTGTACTGTGCAATCTACTAATACAAGTTTCAATCAATCAATCAATGAATGCCTACTGAGCCTATGGTGCTGTTAAGTTATTGTGGCTCAATTTGCCTTACTTATTTTATTTATTTTAATGTATTATTATTTAATATATATTATTGTTTTAGTTGCTTAAGAGATATTCATGGCTCTGAATTTGCTCATTGCTATTTTTATGTTTTTGTGCATTATGTGTTGCCGTCATTAAACGAACAGGTTACTCATCAGTTACTCAGTACTTCAGTAGTTTTTTCACAACATACTTTTTACTTTTACTCAAGTAAATATTTGGGTGACTACTCCTTACTTTTACTTGAGTAATACATCTCTAAAGTAACAGTACTCTTACTTGAGTACAATTTCTGGCTACTCTACCCACCTCTGATAATTTCACACATAAGTCGCTCCTGAGTATAAGTCGCACCCCCGGCCAAACTATGAAAAAAACTGCGACTTATCGTCCGAAAAATACAGTATACAAGTCCTGATACGAAGTCGCCCTTTGCTATATTTGTTACATATTTGTTACATGGGACAATGCACATTAATAAACATATAAAATGTAAAAGTGCCAAATCGTAGCCAAAAGCTAGGTTCCATCTACAGTCCGCAGCAGGTTGCTGACCTAAGATCTGGGCAGATCAGGAACAAAGTGACCATAGCGGTTAAAGTGCATAAGGCAGATGGAGAAGTGCTAAATTGTTGCATATAATAATTGTGCTGAAGGTAGAAAATACACATCTTCTTTGGCTTAGTAAGTTAAAGTGCTGGTGTTATTGCACATAGTCCTATTACACAAGTAGATAGCAATAACAGATGTATTTACGCATGGAAAATTGGACCTAAAAAAGCTAACATTAGTGTATCTATGTATGAAATTTTGCAAATAAAAAATGGAAATACAATTTCACAGAAATATAATGGAACTAGGGTTGTACGATATACCGGTATTAGTATAGTACCGCGATACTAATGAATCATTTTCGGTACGATACTGTCTCTGAAACGTACCAGTCAATACTACTATGATCACGTCAATATTCTTTAGCATCACAACATCTTCTTTCGTTTTAAAAAAAATGTATATTATGTTTGTAAAGTCAGGAAATATGTCCCTGGACACATGAGGACTTTGAATATGACCAATGTATGATCCTGTAACGACTTGGTATCGGATTGATACCTAAATTTGTGGTATCATCCAAAACTAATGTAAAGTATCAAACAACAGAAGAATAAGTGATTATTACATTTTAACAGAAGTGTAGATAGAACATGTTAAAAGAGAAAGTAAGCAGATATTAACAGTTAATGAACAAGTAGATTAATAATTCATTTTCTACCACTTGTCCTTAATAATGTTGACAAAATAATAGAATGATAAATGACACAATATGTTACTGCATATGTCAGCAGACTAATTAGGAGTGTTTGTTTGTTTACTTACTACTAAAAGACAAGTTGTCGCGTATGTTCACTATTTTATTTAAGGACTTAACTGCAATAAGAAACATATGTTTAGTGTACCCTAAGATTTTTTGTTAAAATAAAGCCAATAATGCAATTTTGTTGTGGTGCCCTTTATTTAGAAAAGTACCGAAAAATATTGGTATAGTTACAACATTAATTGGAACTAATGGCAAGTACTTCTAGCTTGATTATACAGTATATCCATGCTTTTGTCCTTGAATGTGATGTATCACCTATAACCCATCAGATACTAAAGCCAAAAAAAAGCATACTACGAGTAAAAAAACAAAAGTCTATGGAGAGATTTTTTGCAAAGGGAAAAGGCCAGGGGCTACCACTAATTCCACCAATGAGTTTTTTCATGTATTCATTTTTCATGCACTTATTTGCTATATTTATCTGCCACACATGGAAGGCCGGTCCGTGAAAATAATGCCTACATTAAACCGGTCCCTGATGCAAAAAAGGTTGGGGACCCCTGCTTTAGAGAACAAACTCTCACTTGCGCTTCCCCATTTAATCGAAAAAACACAAAAGAATCGAAGCTCCTCGTAGAGAGATAACATCTACCGGACGGGAGTCTCAAGTTGGCTATCATGTACTCGAAAAGCACATTATCACATATGAATGAAGTTAACACGCACATCGACCTGCGTCGCTTGACTGAACGCTGCCTTTTCACCTGCGAGACAGATTGTACACAGGCGGAGTAGTCCGTTGTTATTGATTCAAAGGGGATCTGAACAAGAGCGCACAAATCTGCAAACCCCCGAAGATTAAATCTGCATTTCACAAAGAAAGCAAATGTCACACGCTTGACAAGCACTATTATGTCTCAGTTACTTTTAAGATTGCTTTACCTTTAATCATGAGAGGGTTGCAGTTTTGCAATGCTGGGAGCTAATTGATGGACTAACACCTCTTGTTTTGACTTTCACCTTGCCTACAAATATATTGTAGTGTATTTTTCCTTTCCAAACCTTTGTCGTACAATGCATCCAGAGAGTATTCACAGTGCTTCACTGTTTCCACATTTTGTTATGTTACAGCCTCATTCCAAAATGGAAAAAAATCATGTTTGTTCTTACAATTCTACAGACAATACCCAATAATGACAATGTGAAAAAAAATGGTTTTCAATTGCAAATGTATTATTATTTAAAAAAAAATCATAAGTACATTTTATTTATTTATTTATGTATTATAATTAGGACAATGCATATTCATCAACATGGAGCAACAATGTAAATATGCCGGAGTTAGCACAATTTTCATCCGTTGTCCTAATGCAGGTTAATACAGTAAACATTCAACCGGTCATGATACAAAAGAATACATGAATCACAAGACATTACACATTACAAACATACCATAAGCACAGACCGTGGACAACAAAATAAAACAAACAACAATCAAAAATAAACAAGTGAATAATCTAATTGTGTGTGCATGTCTGATTAGTTTTCAACCAGTGTTTCAGTGCAGTTTTAAATGTTAAATGGGTGTTACAGTTTCTGACATGGGCTGGCAGCCTGTTCCATGACTGTATGCCTCTGATGGACCCCACCATGTGGCCAAATTTAGTCTTGTGCATTTGTATGTTGCAGTCCCCTCTTGTCACTAATCTGGTGTTTACTTGACTGCTATTTTTTTACTAATAAAATCCATCAAGGGAGGGAGAGAAAAATTATTTAGAACTCTAAAGATGAGGCAAACATCCATGAATATCTGATAATGATCTAAATTCAAAATATTATACTTACTTAAAATGTTACAATAATGATACTTTGAAGAGAGACTTTAGAGGCCTACTGAAACCCACTACTACCGACCACGCAGTCTGATAGTTTATATATCAATGATGAAATCTTAACATTGCAACACATGCCAATACGGCCGGGTTAGCTTACTAAAGTGCAATTTTAAATTTTGCTCGAAATATCCTGCTGAAAACGTCTCAGTATAATGACGTCAGCGCGTGACGTCAAGGATTGTAGAGGACATTTTGGGACAGCATGGTGGCCAGCTATTAAGTCGTCTGTTTTCATCGCAAAATTCCACAGTATTCTGGACATCTGTGTTGGTGAATCTTTTGCAATTTGTTCAATGAACAATGGAGACAGCAAAGAAGAAAGCTGTAGGTGGGAAGCGGTGTATTGCGGCCGACTGCAACAACACAAACACAGCCGGTGTTTTATTGTTTACATTCCCGGAAGATGACAGTCAAGCTTTACCATTGGCCTGTGGAGAACTGGGACAACAGAGACTCTTACCAGGAGGACTTTGAGTTGGATGCGCAGACACGGTACCGTGAGTACGCATGTAGCTGCGGCTTCCAAACATTTGATCGCTTGCCCGTACGTGCGTGCCGCTATGTGCATGTCACGTACGTAACTTTGGGGACCTTGGGAAAATCTATGTGCTGTATGAACTTTGGGGAGGTGAACGGTACTTTGGGCTGTGGGATTGAGTGTGTTGTGCAGGTGTTTGAGTTGTATTGGCGGGTTATATGGACGGGAGGGGGGAGGTGTTTGTTATGCGGGATTAATTTGTGGCATATTAAATATAAGCCTGGTTGTGTTGTGGCTAATAGAGTATATATATGTCTTTTGTTTATTTACTGTTTTAGTCATTCCCAGCTGAATATCAGGTCCCACCCGCCTCTCACAGCATCTTCCCTATCTGAATCGCTCCCACTGCCCTCTAGTCCTTCACTCTCACTTTCCTCATCCACAAATCATTCATTCTCGCTCAAATTAATGGGGAAATCGTCGCTTTCTCGGTCCGAATCGCTCTCGCTGCTGGTGGCCATGATTATAAACAATGTGCGGATGTGAAGAGCTCCACAACCTGTGACATCACGCTACTCGTCTGCTACTTCTGGGACAGGCAAGGCTTTTTTATCAACGACCAAAAGTTTCAAACTTTATCGTCGATGTTCTCTACTAAATCCTTTCAGTAAAAATATGGCAATATCGCGAAATGATCAAGTATGACACATAGAATGGACCTGCTATCCCCGTTTAAATAAGAAAATCGCCTTTCAGTAGGCCTTTAGTGGCTTCAGGATATTCTCTGAGGTATGGGACCAAGTTGTATAGCAGTAGTTTATGTGGCTAAATATCATGGCATGCATATATACCTATGCCAACATACATAAGTATTCACAGCCTTTTCTCAGTACTTGCACGCTTGGCAGCAATTACATCCTCAAGTCTTTTTGAATACGATGCCATAAGCTTGGCACACCTATCTTTGGGCGGGCAGATTTGCCCATTCCTCTTTGCAGCACCTCTCAAGCTCCATCAGATTGGATGTGAAGTGTTGGTTTTCATCCAGGATGTCTCTGTACATTGCTGTGTTCATCTTTGTCTAGTCAGGGTGGTGACCAAGAACCCGATGGTCACTCTGTCAGAGCTACAGCATTCCTCTGTGGAGAGAAGAGAACCTTCCAGAAGGACAACTATCTCTGCAGCAATCTGGTATAGTGGCCAGACGGAATCTGTATCTGCGTAAAAAAAAAAATGCACCTGAAAGACTCTCAGACCATAAGAAACACAATTCTCTGGTCTGAAAGTCTTGAATATGAATTATTGAAACCTGCAGAAACCCTGAATAACATCCCTATAGTGAAGCATGGTGGTTTCAGCATCATGCTGTGGGGATGTTTTTCAGCGACAGGAACTAGGAGACTCGTCAGGATAGAGGGAAATGTGAATGCAGAATTGAACATTGACATCCTGGATGAAAACCAACACTTCTCATCCAACCTGGTGGAGGTTGATAGGGCCTGCAAAGAGGAATGGGCAAAGAAGAATGGGCGAAACGGCCCAAAGATAGGTGTGCCAAGCTTGTGGCATTGTATTCAAAAAGACTTGAGGCTGTAATTTCTGCCAAAATGCATCAACAAAGTATTTAGGAAAGGCTGTGAATATGTATGTACAAAAAATATTTTCATATTGTCATTATGGGGTGTTGTCTGTAAATTTTTTAGGACAAAAATGTATGTATTCCATTTTGGAGTAAGACTGTAACATAAAATGTGGAAAAAGTAAAGCGCTGTGAATACTTTACGGATGCACTGTAGGTAAAGTGGCTTTCTGAAGCGGCCACATTTAGAAGGGCTCCTAAATAGCAGCTCCGAAGCTACATTTGGGCTTTGTCATCATGCTTGAAGAATCCCCCTTCTAATGTACCACAATTGGAAATTCAGTGGGGACAAGTTTAATTGAGTTTTACACAAACCAGTTGGGAGTAGCGCTGGAAGGTAGGTGATGTTGAGGTTTTTAATCTCTGGCTCCGGAGAGGCTTGTTGACGAAGTGGTTATTTCTCTTTGTGGGGAAAAAAAGAGGAAGCCTAAGAAATGATACATCCGTGGATAAAACCAATTGGCAACCCTCAAAGGGACGGAGGGTGATAAGGCAAATCCAGCACTTGTAGAGAAATAAAAGAATCCAACTGTTCATTAAAACGGGAAACAAAACAGTCGATTGAGAGGGAAGGCAGACTGCTCAGCGGAGGAGCGAGTGAAACAAACAGAGCCAGAGCGATATCAGAGGATAGAATTGGAAAATAATCAAGGATTTGTGAGAAGAATTAATAAGGAAGATAGGCACAAATAAGCATTTTTATGACTCCCTGCAAAATTAGGCAGGGTGGACTATAATTATCAAACAGGGGAAATGGCATAAGCTACATAGATGCCTAATTATAAACGATAACCCAGATCTCTGAGGTCTTTTTATTGGACACACTTTGAGGCACTTTAGTCCTCACTAAGTTAGAGATTTACTGGTTGTATTGTAGTCATCACGTATTACCTGCATTTCTTTGACGAAAAATGTTTGAATTAGTGTTGTCAAACGATTAATTTATCACACTTGAATTTTGATTAATCATAGTAAATGATTTGGTTTCACAATTCAAAGTAACTTAAAGAAGACCAAGATATTTTGACAAAAATGCAATTGTATTGTCAGAATGTACATTTTGTTATGGTGTACTTGAATGTATGTCATTTATTTGCTCAAAACGTGCTTGCTGTATTATCTTAAGTCCCGTCGAGGTGTCATTTGAGGTGAACTTACTTTGCCATCAAGCGCACCAGTCGGAGGCTCCTCAGTCCTCACTCATCTTTGCACTGACGTATGCATTGATCTGATCACTGACTACATAGCAACCCGTGACACGTTTCTGGTAAAGGACATCCAAATTAACACATTTTCAAATACAACTTATATTTACTTGTTTTGCTCCTGGAAATGAATCTGGCAGTCATTTCACACAATATCAATTAGTTTTTGAGTAATCGGTAGATAACTAACTGTGTTTGGTACCTTGCCATCGCCAGACTTGATATTCGGCCCTCTGTGAGGTCATCTACAGAACTGGAGCCCATTTCCCCGCATAGACAGTGTAGATAAAGACATGTCAAACTATTATTTAGATCATTTAATTGCATATTTGTATCACCCTGGTCCATGATTACTGCAAAAGTGATATGGTTAACTATATGAGCAACACATAAATATAAAATAATCGCCATTTCTGAACCATTTCCACCATAGCCTGTTTTTTCATTATGTTCTTTCATCATTTCCTCAAGCATCTTGAGGAGAACATCAGTAGAAGAGGACGCAAAATACAATACTCGCGGCTTACCTTCTTTTTTTCTTGTTTTTAAGCGCCAGGTTGTTTTTTCACAGGTTCTGACCATTCTTTCTCCCCTCGAGAGTTCTCCTGATTTTCGTGATCGCATTTGTCTTGGGTCATTTCATGTTTTTCCATCCAAACTCTAACCAAAAACCTTCTTCTTCAAAGTCATAGTCATTCAAATGATTGCCGCAAATTATACTCTTTGTCGGTCATATTTTGAGCAAGTCAATTTGACTGGAGAGGTTCATACTTTTTTTTTAAATTCCTATCATTTGAAAATGTATGCAGGCTGACCCTTTATTTGTTTGTATTGCTACACCCTGCAACAATGCATTTGGCAGCCATATTTGCTAATACATTCAAATTATTTGAATAAATATCATGTTTAAATTCATGTTTTCACATAAGGCTTTTAATTTTCAGATTCCCACAAGTACCAAAAAATAATTATACAGTATTAGTCCATGTATTACTTATATATACATTTATTGGTTTTGCAGTGAACCAACCATGGTGTATTGTGATATACAAACTCCAAAACCAGTGAAGTTGGCACGTTGTGTAAATCGCAAATAAAAACAGAATACAATGATTTTTAAATCCTTTTTAACCTATATTCAATTAAATAGACTGCAAAGACAAGATACTTAACGTTCGAACTGTAAAACTTTGTTATTTTTGCAAATATTAGCTAATTTGGAATTTGATGCCTGCAACATGTTTCAAAAAAGCTGGCACAAGTGGCATACCACAACGGAGACTTCGGACTGTTGAATAACTTAAGCTGTACATCAAGCAAGAATGTGAAAGAATTCCACCTGAAAAGCTTCAAAAATTGGTCTCCTCAGTTCCTAAACATTTACTGAGTTAAAAGGAAAGGCCATGTAACAACTTTTTTTTGCAATGTGTTGCTGTCATTAAATTCTAAGTTAATGATTATTTGCAAAAAAAAACAAGTTTCTCAATTCAAACATTAAATATCTTGTCTCTGCAGTCTATTCAATTGAATACCGTATTTTCCGCACCATAAGCCGCCCTGGGTTATAAGCCGCGCCTTCAATGAACGGCATATTTCAAAACTTTGTCCACCTATAAGCCGCCCCGTGTTGTAAGCCGCATCTAACTGCGCTAAAGGAATGTCAAAAAAACAGTCAGATAGGTCAGTCAAACTTTAATAATATATTAAAAACCAGCGTTCTAACAACTCTGTTCACTCCCAAAATGTACGCAAATGTGCAATCACAAACATACGTATATCAACATGGACAGAGCTGCGTGAAAAAAGCCACCCGGCCTCTTCGCGTAAACTTAAACTTACCTTAACCACTCGCTCATCTTTTCTTCATCCATCCCTTCGAGTTAGCTTTTATGATGACGCCGGCTGGAAAGGTCTCTTTTGGCAAGGTCTTCCTTTTGAATATCACCACGGGTGGAAGTTTCTGGCCATTAGCATGGCAAGCTAGAACCACAGTGAAGGATGACTTCTCATTCCCTGTGGTGCGAATATTCACCGTACGTGCTCCCGTTGTATCCACAGTGCGGTTCACAGGAATATCAGTTGCTGTGAAATAGTAATCCGTGTGCGGATGGAGAGATTGCGTCTTTTCATGAACCGGATCCTTGTCGCTTAGTAGGAGCCATTTTGTGGTCTTTACAGATGTAAACACACAAAGGAAATGAAACGTACGGTGATATCCGCGCGCTTTTTCTTCTTCTACGCGGGCGGGTGGTTGCTTACAGTAGAAGAAGAAGCGCTTCCTGTTCTATGGGGGCGGGTGCTTACCTTGGCGGTTGCTTGCATAGAAGAAGAAGCGCTTCCTGTTCTACCGGGAAAAAAGATGGCGGCTGTTTACCGAAGTTGCGAGACCGAAACTTTATGAAAATGAATCTTAATATTTATCCATATATAAAGCGCACCGGGTTACAAGGCGCACTGTCAGCTTTTGAGAAAATTTGTGGTTTTTAGGTGCGCCTTATAGTGCGGAAAATACGGTATACGTTGAAAAGCATTTGCAAATCATTGTATTCTGGTTTTTTTTACGAATTACATTGTCAACTTCACTGGTTTTGGGTTTTGTAGGTCATGGTATTTGGTATGCTAAAAACGGTACATAGGCTACTAAGTGTCTAATATCAATACTGTATGTACTAACCTGTTAATGAAAACGACTTGAATGCTGGCTACTTTCTGATGGTACTTCCTGCCTTTGAAGTTAGCAGGCTGTGTCTTAGAGTTAAGTTCATGAAAGACTATCAAGCAAGAGGGGATCTGGGGTAACGAAAGTACAAACGAAAAAAGCGGCACTTGAGTAATCAGCGACTGTTTTGTGTGCCAGAGGGATAGTCATTCATCATTATATCAATAAAATAAGCAGCTGATTATTATTATTGTTTGCTTATTATGGGCTGCTATCATAAATAATGGGTATGCCGCCGTTGCTTGTATTAATTATAATTAGAATGCTGATAATGTGTATGCTCTTTTATTACAGGAGCTGAATCAATTTTACAGTCTTATTCAGCTCCACAAGGTCACGCAAAGTTGCCAGGGCGAGAGATGGCTCCTTGTAAAGTGCTTCCGCTATCTGAGCTGGAAGAGCAGAATAGAGAGCGACCCAAACTGGTCCGACAGATTTATCAGCATCTTCTCATAGCAGTTACCATGAAGGGTTTTTTTCCCCCCCTCCATCCATGCAGTGAAGTCAGGGCTCTGAAGGAACCACTGGAAACATTCTTTGGGTCAATTTGTTATTTTTGCTGTGTGGACATGCAACCTGCCATGACAACTGATAGTGAATCATGCTTCTGAACACTTCTGTATGTCACAGTACAGTAGTAAAATCCACTGGTGTTCAGCATGCTGCGGTAGAAGTGGGGTCACACGAGAACAGGGAGAGTGTTTGTGTGTAACTTTCGGACAACCAACTCTGCAATGAACGTTCGTGTGTTGTATAACAGCACTGCAAAAAGTCAGTGTTCAAAAACAAGGGAAAAAAATACAAAAATTAGGGGTATTTTATTTGAACTACCGTATTTTCCGCACCATAAGCCGCCCTGGGTTATAAGCCGCGCCTTCAATGAACGGCATATTTCAAAACTTTGTCCACCTATAAGCCGCCCCGTGTTATAAGCCGCATCTAACTGCGCTAAAGAGAATGTCAAAAAAACAGTCAGATAGGTCAGTCAAACTTTAATAATATATTAAAAACCAGCGTGATGTGGGCGCGCATGGAGTCGTATATCAACATGGACGGAGCTGCGTGAAAAAAGCCACCCGGCCTCTTCGCGTAAACTTCCCTTAACCACTCGCTCATCTTTTCTTCATCCATCCATCCCTTCGAGTTAGCTTTTATGATGACGCCGGCTGGAAAGGTCTCTTTTGGCAAGGTCTTCCTTTTGAATATCACCATGGGTGGAAGTTTCTGGCCATTAGCATGGCAAGCTAGAACCACAGTGAAGGATGACTTCTCATTCCCTGTGGTGCGAATATTCACCGTACGTGCTCCCGTTGTATCCACAGTGCGGTTCACAGGAATATCAAAAGTCAGTGGAACCTTGTCCATGTTGATAATGTTCTCTGGCCGGATCTTTTTTTCAGCTATCTTGTTTTTACAATATGCACGGAAAGTAGCCAGCTTTTCTTGAAAGTCTTTAGGCAGTTGCTGTGAAATAGTAGTCCGTGTGCGGATGGAGAGATTGCGTCTTTTCATGAACCGGAAACCTGTCGCTTAGTAGGAGCCATTTTGTGGTCTTTACAGATGTAAACACACAAAGGAAATGAAACGTAATACCCGCGCGCTTCTTCTTCTTCTACGGGGGCGGGTGGTTGCTTACAGTAGAAGAAGAAGCGCTTCCTCTTCTATGGGGGCGGGTGCTTACCTTGGCGGTTGCTTGGCGTAGAAGAAGAATCGCTTCCTCTTCTACGGGGAAAAAAGATGGCGGCTGTTTACCGTAGTTGCGAGACCTAAACTTTATGAAAATGAATCTTAATATTAATCCATATATAAAGCGCACCGGGTTATAAGCCGCACTGTCAGCTTTTGAGTACATTTGTGGTTTTTAGGTGCGGCTAATAGTGCGGAAAATACGGTAAGCAAAATTATCTGCCAATAGAACAAGATAATTCGGCTTGTCAAGACTTTCCAAAACAAGTAAAATTAGCTAACCTCAATGAACCCAAAAATACCTTAAAATAAGTATATTCTCACTAATAACAAGTGCACTTTTCTTGGTAGAAAAAAAAATTGACCTTTTTGCTCAATATGTTGTAAAAATATTCTTAAATTAAGTAAATGCTAGTGCCATTATCTTGACATAATGGTATGCACTCAGCATCATGATTTTTTTTTTCATGCTTAAAGTAAGAAATTATTACTTTAAAAAAGCAGTTTTATACTTGTGAGTGTTGATGACACAGCTTCGCAACACTTGATATTCTAGTTTCAAGCATGTTTTACTCAATATAGGTCATACAATCTCAGCAACAAGCTATAATATCTTACTGAGATCATTTAGGACCAAAACACTTAAAACAAGTAAAACACTCTAACATAAAATCTGCTTAGTGAGAAGAATTATCTTATCAGACAGAAAATAAGCAAATAACACCCTTATTTGAGATATTTAATCTTACTTAGATTTCAGTTTTTGCAGTGAGGGCTTTTTCATTCCGGAAATCCGTGACCAAAAACAAATGTCCACTGCAGAGGACACTGGTTCTCATTAAAATGTCGTGATTTTAGGGTTTGAATAGAATATTTGGGTCACGGGTGAGCTGAAGCCTATTCCAGCTGATTCTGTAGGACACTGTTCCGGCAAACAACCAAATCTGGTGATCTATGCCACAGTGCTGCCCAAACACAATTTTTTCCCCAGTTGTGTATATTTTAACTTCAGTTGTCTGATTTTAGGACAAAGGGATTACAAAAACTACCAGTAAATAAATGACTGCTCGCAAAGAGAGTTTGCAATGGCTGACAGTTGACTGCAGAGAGTGTGATTCGGCCAAATTTTGAATCTCTTAGTCTAAATTCATGAGGCACCCCACTGTCTTGTTCCTCTGTTTTGTCCGTAGTCTGTCAGGTGGCGTGACTACAATGGCGCTCACCAGCCAGGCAGCCAGTTTCTTCCCTTTTTATCTTGCTGTGTCTTCTTAAAGGCAGGATTTTGTATGGTTTGCAAACTTCATAACAAAAAAAAACTGTACCGCCGCGGATTTTACATCACAATATTTCCAGGCTCCTTTTTTATATTTAAAATGTGTAATATTAACTCTCACTGAGAGTCCAATGGTATCATTTTTAGACGTCACCTGTTAGCAAAAATTAACTCATTGTCTAAGCAATACATTAGCCTCATTAACCATACCCACCTATGATGATTTTAAGCTACATTTAAACACTTCCTTGTGGTCTAGATATGTATTTAATATGTGTTGGTGTAAATTAAAAAAAACAAATGCTCCACAGTAGGGCTGGGCGATAAGGCCTTCTATTAATATCTCAATATTTTTAGGCAAAGTCACGATACACAATATATATCTCGATATTTTGCCTTAGCCTTGAATTAACCCTTGATGCATATAATCACAGCAGTATGATGATTATATGTGTCTACATTAAAAACATTCTTGTTCATACTGCATTAATATATATGCTTATTTTAAACTTTCATGCAGAGAGGGAAATCACAACTAAGTCAATTTACCAAAAGTGTATTTATTAAAGGGGAACATTATCACAATTTCAGAAGGGTTAAAACCATTAAAAATCAGTGCCCAGTGGCTTATTTTATTTTTCGAAGTTTTTTTAAAAATTTTACCCATCACGCAATATCCCTAAAAAAAGCTTCAAAGTGCCTGATTTTAACCATCGTTAAATACACCCGTCCATTTTCCTGTGACGTCACATAGTGATGCCAACACAACAAACAAACATGGCGCATAGAACAGCAAGCTATAGCGACATTAGCTCGGATTCAGACTCGGATTTCAGCGGCTTAAGCGATTCAACAGATTACGCATGTATTGAAACGGATGGTTGTAGTGTGGAGGCAGGTAGCGAAAATGAAATTGAAGAAGAAACTGAAGCTATTGAGCCATATCGGTTTGAACCGTATGCAAGCGAAACCGATAAAAACGACACGACAGCCAGCGACACGGGAGAAAGCGAGGACGAATTCGGCGATCGCCTTCTAACCAACGATTGGTATGTGTTTGTTTGGCATTAAAGGAAACTAACAACTATGAACTAGGTTTACAGCATATGAAATACATTTGGCAACAACATGCACTTTGAGAGTGCAGACAGCCCAGTTTTCATCAATTAATATATTCTGTAGACATACCCTCATCCGCTCATCAGCAGGCCAGGGAAGCTAGGGTCGATATTCTTCTCTTGATCATCTTCGGTGGCATAAGGGACGGTGTGAGCCAAGACATCCAGGGGGTTTAGCTCGCTCGTCTGCGGGAACAAACTGCCGCCATTGCTTGCCGTGCTACCGAGTACCTTTGTCCCTGAATTGCTCACACACTCCGGCAGATTCAACGGGGGTCTGGCGGCAGATTTCTTTGACTTTATCGTTGGAAATGCATCTGCTTTGAGTGTCGCAGGATATCCACACATTCTTGCCATCTCTGTCGTAGCATAGCTTTCATCGGTAAAGTGTGCGGAACAAACGTCCAATTTCTTGCCACTTTCGCATCTTTGGGCCACTGGTGCAACTTGAATCCGTCCCTGTTCGTGTTGTTACACCCTCCGACAACACACCGACGAGGCATTTAATTCACCAAAATTCACCCATTTAGAGTTCAGAAATCGGTTAAAAAAATATATGGTCTTTTTTCTGCAACATCAAGGTATATATTGACGCTTACATAGGTCTGGTGATAATGTTCCCCTTTAAACAGTTACTAAGCAGTGGCACAAACATTCATGTCATTTCAAAACAGAAAGTGCAAGATTGTCAGAGACATTTTAAAACAAGCTATTAGTGCACTTTTGTGCATCATGTCACTAAGATGACATATAAAAACAACACTATATTAAAGTGCACTTTTTGTACAGAATGACACTACAATATTTTAAAACAAATAAAGTGCACTTTTGTGCATGATTTTACACAGGATATTTCAAAAAGGGTCAAATACAAATGAGCTGCATAATAGGGAATCAAATAGCGTATGTCCTTCGCTATGTGGTAGGTTACTGCGGACGTTATCTCCTTCTGTTTTTGACTATTTTTTTGATACGGTGTTGATCTGGAAATGGAAGAAACCAGCCTCAATTGGGTCAGTGCTGGTTGTTTCGGCATTATGTTGGGTGTGGCACCGGCCGGAGATGTTGACATTCGGAGTTTCAAGCACTCCTTATTCTCTAGCGGGTGACTTTTCAAATGATGCTACAAATTAGTAGTGCTGCTACTTTTTGTAGCAACGCTTTTGCCGCATACTTGACATATTACGGTTGTCTGTTCAACATCTTCCCGCTTGAAGCCAAACCACCGCCAGACGATGGACCCTGTGCTGTTTTTCTTGGGAATTAATTATTCTTCCTCCATTTGTTACCAGATTCGCACCTTCTCTCTCTCGTATTACCACTCGCATCGCTCCGCTTGCACCACCTGCCACAGCTAACGTTACCCATGCCGCTACCTCTCTGCTCGGCGAGGGTGTATGACATTGCACGCGCGACAATATGTGACGTATGTAAAAAGGTGCGCTTGTTTTATCTCTCTGTGCGAAGGCGAGACAAGAAAGAGTGAGAAACGCCTATAGTGTAATGCCCGCAGCTAAAAGCAACTGCATACTTATACTCGAATACTCACGATAGAGTCATTTTCTACATTGCACAGACACAAACTCGCGATACATCAAGTATATTCAAAATATCGCCCAGCCCTACGCCACAGTCACTTTTACAACCTGTTTTCTGAGTCTGTCTGCCGCAAGGTATTTCCAGATTGCAAATGAAACCATGCCCCACCCTTTCCAAAATATCATAATTTATATTTTGAAAATGTATATCTTGAAGTTTTCGCCACTATTATTTTCCAGACATGGTCAACAATAAACTTCACAAACATTATATAAATTCACAACATTAGGTACACCTGCACAGTCCCATCGATTCAGAGAGTGCATAAATAAGTTGCTTTTAGCATCATTTATGTCACTGCATGTTGCATGTCAGTGTAAATATGCACATGCCACGATTAAAAGAAAATAATACTTTATCCTACAATGTTTTGTCATATCCTGAAGCACTCTAGCTGGGGGTTTGACCTCAAGTCCAAATAAAAACGCCCACCTCGCTGTGACCCTAGCACCTCCAAATCCCTCAAATCTAGACTCCAAACATCCCAGAACAAGCTAGTCAGATTACTTCTAGACCTCCACCCCAGATCACAACTCACTCCTACCCACTTCTCCAAAGTGGGCTGGCTCAGGGTGGAGGACAGAGTAAAACAACTTGCACTGAGCCTAGTCTATAAAACCCGCTACACCTCCCTGATACCGAAGTACATGTCAAACTACTTCCTTAACGTAAATGACCGTCATAACCACAACACCAGGGGGAGCTCCACTAACCACGTTAAACCCAGATTCCGAACTAACAAAGGTCTTAACTCATTCTCTTTCTATGCCACATCAATATGGAATGCGCTCCCAACAGGTGTAAATGAAAGGGCATCTCTATCCTCCTTCAAAACCGCACTAAAAGAACACCTCCAGACAACTACAACCCTAAAGTAACATCCTCCCTTCCACATAATACCTCTTCGGATTGTAAATAATCAAATGTAAATAATCCCTTTTTCTTATACTTTCTGATCTCTTGCTGTACATATCCTACCAAGTCAGTCCTACACTGTTTCAATGTCCATTTCTCTGATGATGCAATTGTTGATGCTGATTGTTGATGACTGAAGTGTTGATACCAACCAAACCTCTCCATATCCCACACCCCGGATTGTAAATAATGTAAATAATTCAATGTATATACTCTGATGATTATCTTGTGTGATGACTGTATTATGATGTTAGTATATACTGTATTTGATAGTATATATCTGTATCATGAATCAATTTAAGTGGTCCCCGACTTAAACAAGTTGAAAAACTTATTCGGGTGTTACCATTTAGTGGTCAATTGTACGGAATATGTACTTCACTGTGCAATCTACTAATAAAAGTTTCAATCAATCAATCAATCATCACAATGTAGCCAGAGTACAAAACCTTGCGAACAGATGCATCCAAAACTGGGTGCAAGCTCACACTAAAATGCATGAACCTTTTGAGCATTTAACATTGTAACATTTAAAAGTCAGAAAAGACTAAATTCATCATAGGTCCCATTTAATGGGATACATAAACAGGGATTTGTCCAATTATATGTTCGTATTTACGCATATGCTTATTTTACATACTTCTATTTGTATCAACTGTTAACAATGAGGTACTGTTTGTGTTCCCTTCCTGTATTTTATTTGATTTTTTTAAATACTTTTGGGTCTTAAAAAGCCATTGTGTTCCCCTGTGAGGAAGTGCCACTGCCATGAAATTATTCATTCCCTCAGTCCTCATTGAACTGGGCACAGACGGTGCCGCAGACTAGGCTCTGGCTGGGAATCTTGATTATGGATTGTGTGATATTGTAAATGAGATTCCTATGAATGTTTCGGATTAATCGGTTCGCGCAGACGATGATTCTCTTTTTTTTTTTTTGGTAAGGCTCCCATCTTGAACAGTTTCTAATTTCTACTGACACATTTTGCATAACAAAGTAGATTCTCAGATAGGTAATCCGTGCAACGTTTGCAGAAGACAAAGGTTATTGTAGGATTTGAAGGCTGTGTGTGTCTGTGTGGAATGATGCACATTTAAATTGTTGACAATCAGCTTTTCAGTTCCTTTAAATGCCCTAAGCAGCAGCCAACATCTTTAAAAGTGAGTGTGTACGTACAAAACTCCTTTCCCTTTCTGCACTGCTACCACACAGATTTTTTTGTAAATGCCGCAGGCTGCAAAAACTGGTTACTTTCCCCCGGTTCACAACTCACAGTTCCAGATTATTCCCCAGTGCCAGAGCTGGTCTGCCCTAATCATCATGCACCCCCTCCTGTTCATGCCTTGCACCCAACCCTGTCTTAAACCTGCCTCTACCTGTCACCTGTCAGATGCACCCCACCTTTAAGTGGCCAGTTATTTTCCATTGGTTTTCAATGTCTTTCATATCATGGCTCATTAAAGCGCAGCGCAGTAGGCGCCATATTTACATAGGCTACTGGGGAGGTTTTAATTTGCGTAGGTACAGAGCATGACCGGAACTGAAGAGTTCAACGACAAAATGACTTTTTCACGAGGACACCCCCCACCGTCCACCACCCGCCGCCACTCTGAGCTCCCCCATCGATTCCCATATGAGAACATGGAGCTGGGCATAATTGCTTGAACAGGGCACAAAGACAGAGACAGAGCCTTCACAGAGGGGACTGGGCTTTCTCAGTGGACTGTGGTTGTGATCGTTTTACTGCACATATGCAATTAGGGCAGCTCAGAATGTCCGCATGGTTTAGGCTACTGTGCATCTTCCAATGTTTTATATATAATTCCTGGCTACTGTAGCAATAGCTCAGTCCAGAATCAGACTGTTCTGCCATCTGCAATTCTGCTTTCATTCCATTTATTTATATTTTATATATATTTAATTACCAGCGATCATTTCTATGAGTTTTAACAAGGGATGCAGTGGTGGGCCGTGCATTTCTCACCTAGGCCTTTAGTGATGTCCTACTTAGTCTGACTTCACCTCTCAAAATACCCTAATTTATGGACACGGCTGGAGATATTATACAGAAACCCACTTGCACACTACTGGGTAATAAAAACCCTTCAACAGTGTACGAAACGGTCTATTTTTCGGCCAAATTAACATTCAATAAACCCGCTTCAGCATTTAAAACATATCTTACGTGGTACTGTCAAAATTAAAAGAATTGTATAAAATAAATGAAACGTGAAAAAAATATGAAATAAAATATTTGAACTCACAATTTGTAGCACCCATTCGACGCCATATAGGCCAGAGATACCATCGTAGTCGGTTGATTTGTGTGAAAGTCGCGGGCAAACCATTTCACTTCCGGGGTCGGCCGACCTCGTCTCACAAGACCTAGTTTCTCTTAAGTATCCTTCTTGAAAATGGTCTCGCAAATATATATATCTGCCACCGAATCAACATTTTGCTCTCCTTCTTTGTGAGTAGCGGTGAGTTTTCTGTGGCTTTCTATGGCTCGTATGGCTCCGGTGCCACTTCCTGTTTTCGCAACTTGTGATTGGATACTCACTTGGTTGATTCTGAAGGCCTCGTGCAGATTTCGTAAAGCATGGCAACAAAAGGTAGCTGAATTCTGATTGGATACATACTCTAACCTAAAAACAACAGCACTGCAAATAGCACAATATGACATGAAGAGGATATGAATACTTTTAGATATTTAGGGAAAGTAAATTAAAAATAATTTTTATCTTTAATTATGATCATGATTTCTGGTTATGTTAGGCCAGCAGAGAAGGCCTTGCTGGCCCTGACGGCACACCACTGAAGGGATAGGTACCTTTCAGATTTGAACCAATACTGTACCAATTCCCGGTACCTGGGAATCGATACTAGTACTTTTTTGTGTGGCCATGTGGTAATGAATGTTTATTGTTCAATAATAACATCTCATTTTATATGTAACATTTAACACTGAGCTGATAATCATAACTGTTCTGTCCTGTTTATGTACACTTACACTTCTGTGTATCATTTGCAAGTATTATTTAGTAGACTTAGCATGCAGTTGCAATTTCAAGACATTAGATGGCAGCAATGTATAGGCTACGGCAGACCTGGGCAATTATTTTGAGAGTACAAAAATGTGTCTATATAAAAAAAATAAAAAATAATTCACAATAATGTCTGAATGAATAATGACTAAAAAATGTATTTTGCATGTTTTTACTGAATGAGATACCCAGAATGTACATTAAAATAAAGAATGTGCGATTTACAATATCAACTACAAACATTTAAACACTGAATGTTAACAACATATGAACGTTGCTCCTCTATTACTTATCAGGCCACCTACTTGATCGCCATCTTTTACAATCAAGATAATCGCAACAATAATGCAACAAACACAGTAAAATATGAACGCAAAGGGTAAAAAACACTTACAGGCTGACATAATATCACTTGTTTGCAGAATGTTGTTGTAAAAGCCACGGGGTAGAGCAACTTGTCGTTTCCTGGTTCGATTCCCAGTTCCGCCATTGCAGTCACTGCTGTTGTGTCTTTGGGTACCACCAGCTACCATTGCCACACACACTGGTTTATATGTAGCTTACAGATATAGATAATGGGTTTCACTATGTAAAAAAAAAAAAAAGTGCTATATAAATATAATTCACTTCATTTCACTTCAATAAAATCTGCTTCTGTGTCTGTCCCTGACTCCAATGTGTCAGGCCGGCTGCTCTGTAAACAAACTTCGCCCACTCTGGTGCCTTGTCTCGGCTGTGATGTACCGGTACTTACTGTAATAACCCTTATATCACTGAAAAGTGCAGATTCCAACCATTGAAATAATTTCCATATTAATCTGAAAACAGCTCTGCACATCATAATGGCGGCTACAGTTACGATGTGAAATGTCTAAAAAAAAAAGATTTGGAAACATCCGGTGGGCCCGATTGAAAATCTTAACGGGCAGCATGCGACCCAATGGCCGTATTTTGCCCATGTATGGCCTACGGTGTGTTGGCTAGTCTTGGGGTAGTCTTTGCCATGAAGCTAAATTTGCCATTCTAGTCTTTTGTTGAGTCCTACAAAGTGCTTATGCTGTGAGTATTGTATTTATTACGCACTAGCTGTTTGATTGTAACATGCATCCTAGGTGTAGTTTTCATTACCAAATTTGAAAGTGTTTGAACCGCCATGTAAGATTGCAAACCCTAGTCAGTAGCACGTATATGACAAAGCCAATGTGATTTAGCATCGCGTTAGCCCAGTCTGAAAAGCAGAGCTGTTAAGACTAGTGATGACAGGTTGGGACTTTGTTTTCCTATGTTCCTGTATTTTGTTGTATTTTTTGTCCAGCGTTTTTATTTTGGTTTTCATTTCCTGTTCGCATTTGCCTTTCCATATTCTCCAGTCTGGGCGCTGGCTACACTCGCTTAGGTTACGTAAGATTGTTTGGTATTAGGCATGCTTGCTTTGCTGGCATTTAAAATTGCCACATTACTAAGTCCGCTCTGAGTTCTATTAGAGTGATTGTTTCCCGGTTTCCCTGCAACGTGCAACAAAGGTATCGAAACGTGGTACAGTTTAATTTGACATGAATCGGAAAACCCGACGGAATTGGGTTGGTACCTGTAAAAGTACCGAATTCAGTACACGTCCTTAGTTTTGACTGATCACAGTCATTGCAGCGCGTTCTTAAAAATGTTGCGATGTTGTGATCTAAGAATTATCCCAATTTTACGTGTTGTATTGCTTTCAAAATAAGTGTCTCATAAATCTATATTGTGTTCGCACGGAAAACGTTTTCTTCTTTTTGTGCACAACAGATGGAGGAATCCTCTGCTGAATTATTTACATGACAAGATAGTCACGCTGCCAACTTTTGCAATTTTATCTCACATTGTGAATAGCGGAGGAATCACGCAATTTCCCCTCTGACAAGATTTTATGCAGAGATTCCTCCAAAACAGCAGACCTTTTCCCGCTTTGCTGCAGAGAGACTTATATCAGTAGAGATAGCATTATCAGCCCGCGGTTCAAGATTCTATTCTAAAAGACAAGCAGGGATACGGGCTAATATTGTCATACGATGCTTTGTGTCATTCCCCAAAATACATGGGCCGCGGGGAGATTCAGCGTTTCCCGTCTGCTCCTCAAACATTTGCTCTCCTCTGACATTTCTCCAAGGACCGGCCGCTCCTGCAGATGCACTCCAAATAACAGGCTGTTCATCACACGTTGTCACAGAACACTCACTCCCCAGTTACTGCCACCCATATACATACAGTACACAACAAAGGAACTTGTGTCCACCTTTGCTCCTTCAGGCCTCTCCTTCCCAATCAACAGCAAAGATGCTGATTCTGCCTTATTCATCATCCCAACCACCCACCGCCACCCATTTTATAGTCGGCACTCTCAGACAAAGATGGTCATGATGCTATGGAAAGCATAGACAGACGGACCGACAGCCAGATAGACACAAAGCCATGTGATTCCCGTGTAATTTTGGAAAGCATATTGACTAATTTTGCCATCTGTGCGGAAGGGAGTGATGGCAGCATGGAGCTCATTTGCCTTCTGCTTGCTTTATTGCAGCTATACCATTTTTGAAGCAGCCCACTGGAGCTGACAGGCGTGTGCATACATGCGGTCTAACATGCAAACTTATTCTGTTGTTTTAAAATGTTCTGAGTTGTCGCTCACGTTGCCAGGCTGTTGTGAATCCGATCCAGTTTGCAGCAAATGGGCATCCAGACACACACACCTCACACTTTGCGGCTCACGTCTGGTTCAGCTGCTCCTTGGCTCCGACATTAATACAGAGCAGATTGGTTGAGATCTGCAGCCCTTGTTGTTTGATCTTTCCTTCTCTTGCCACATTTCCTGGCACTGCCCTTCTGCCACACCGCGTGGCGCAGGCATGACTGGCATGGCCTCAACGTGGCTGCCAGGTTTGTTCTCTGTCTTCTTCCCCTTCCAACTCATTCCCTTATGCCTGCTCCGCGCACATTACATGCACTCCCTTAGCCCCATCAACAACACTCCCATCCGCCACCTTGTCGTCTTTAGAAAGGTAGGACTGAAGAAACACATGTTGTCCGATTCTGTTTAATCCGTCCTCTTAGAATAATCTTTATGTTACACATCCTGCACAGAAAAGCTGTGGTAAACTGACTTTTTGGTGCAGAATATATCTATTCAGAGAAGAAAAGACAATTGTTAGACTCGGCTTGAACAAATACTAAAATGGAACCTCAATTTACAAACGTAATCGGTTCTTGAACAGGGTTCGTAAGAAGAAAAGTTTGTATATTGAAACAAATGTATTCATATGAAACAATGTAAACATGAGTACCGTATTTTTCGGAGTATAAGTCGCACCGGAGTATAAGTCGCACCTGCCGAAAATGCATAATAAAAAAGGAAAAAAACATATATAAGTCGCACTGGCCAAACTATGAAAAAAACTGCGACTTATAGTCCGAAAAATCCGGTAATGGGTTCCATATTCTAGTAAACGTTTGTACACACATACACATACAGTGCTGTATATCTGTGAAGCGCTTTGAGTGTCTAGAAAAGCGCTATATAAAATTAGTATTATTATTATTATTATATCAAACAAACGTAACAAGAGGGTGATGGATCAACTTTCTATTTAATAACAAAGCCAAAACGTCAACATCTGAACTGTCCCTTTTCCTATGCAGGCCCTGCCGAAACACACCCACTGTCACTATGCCTGTGGTGCACTCACAGTTTGAAATCACAAAACTCCCTAACTTTAACAACCAGGTCGCTACTATAATTAGAAATCCATCCATCCATCCATTTCCCGCCGTTTATACGAGTCAGGGTCGCGGGGGCAGCAGTCTAAGCAGAGATTCTCAGACTCCCCTGTCCCCCCGGCCACCGAGGCGTTCCCAGGCCAGCTGTGAGACATAGTCCCTCCAACGTGTCCGAGGTCTGCCCCGAGGCCTCCTCACGGCGGGACATGTCCGAAACACCTCACCAGGTAGGCGTCTAGGAGGCATCCGTAGTCGATGCCCGAGCCATCTCAGCTGGCTCCTCTCGACGTGAAGGAGCAGCGGCTCTCCTCTAGGTCTCTCCCGGATGACCGAGCTCCTCACCCTATCTCTGAGGGTGATCCCAGACATCCTGCGGAGGAAACTCATTTCTGCCGCTGGTATCCTTGTCCTTTCAGTCATTACCCAAAGCTTGTGACCATAGGTGAGGGTAGGAACGTAGACTGACCTGTAAATCGAGAGCTTCGCCTTCTGGTTGAGCTCCTTCTTCACCACAGACCGGTGCAGTGACTGCATCACTGCAGACACCGCACCAATCCGTCTGTCAATCTCGCGTTGTATTCTTCCTTCACTCCTGAACAAGACCGCGAAATACAATCCACTTTACCTTGTTGGTTAATCTTGGTGTTAAAGGGGAACATTATCACCAGACCTATGTAAGCGTCAATATATACCTTGATGTTGCAGAAAAAAGACCATATATTTTTTTAACCGATTTACGAACTCTAAATGGGTGAATTTTGGCGAATTAAACGCCTTTCTAATATTCGCTCTCGGAGCGATGACGTCACAACGTGGCGTCACATCGGGAAGCAATCCGCCATTTTCTCAAACACCGAGTCAAATCAGCTCTGTTATTTTCCCTTTTTTCGACTGTTTTCCGTACCTTGGAGACATCATGCCTCGTCGGTGTGTTGTCGGAGGGTGTAACAACACAAACAGGGACGGATTCAAGTTGCACCAGTGGCCCAAAGATGCGAAAGTGGCAAGAAATTGGACGTTTGTTCCGCACACTTTACCGACGAAAGCTATGCTACGACAGAGATGGCAAGAATGTGTGGATATCCTGCGACACTCAAAGCAAATGCATTTCCAACGATAATGTCAAAGAAATCTGCCGCCAGACCCCCATTGAATCTGCCGGAGTGTGTGAGCAATTCAGGGACAAAGGACCTCGGTAGCACGGCAAGCAATGGCGGCAGTTTGTTCCCGCAGACGAGCGAGCTAAACCCCCTATCAACCCTAGCTTCCCTGGCCTGCTGACATCAACTCCAAAACTGGACAGATCAGCTTTCAGGAAAAGAGCGCGGATGAGGGTATGTCTACAGAATATATTAATTGATGAAAACTGGTCTGTCTGCACTCTCAAAGTGCATGTTGTTGCCAAATGTATTTCATATGCTGTAAACCTAGTTCATAGTTGTTAGTTTCCTTTAATGCCAAACAAACACATACCAATCGTTGGTTAGAAGGCGATCACCGAATTCGTCCTCGCTTTCTCCCGTGTCGCTGGCTGTCGTGTCGTTTTCGTCGTTTTCGCTTGCATACGGTTCAAACCGATATGGCTCAATAGCTTCAGTTTCTTCTTCAATTTCGTTTTCGCTACCTGCCTCCACACTACAACCATCCGTTTCAATACATTCGTAATCTGTTGAATCGCTTAAACTGCTGAAATCCGAGTCTGAATCCGAGCTAATGTCGCTATAGCTTGCTGTTCTTTCCGCCATATTTGTTTGTGTTGGCTTCACTATGTGACGTCACAGGAAAATGGACGGGTGTTTATAACGATGGTTAAAATCAGGCACTTTGAAGCTTTTTTTAGGGATATTGCGTGATGGGTAAAATTTAAAAAAAAACTTCGAAAACTATAATAAGCCACTGGGAACTGATTTTTAATGGTTTTAACCATTCTGAAATTGTGATAATGTTCCCCTTTAAGCCGAAGAAAGTTTTAGGACAACGCTGCAGATACTTCCTGAATGTCTCAAACCACACATCGCTTGTCTAAAATACTGAGGCTAAAACATACTTAAAAAACAGAAATGATAATTGTTACTTTGTTTAGAAGTAGCTAATGACAGCACTGCTCAGATGGCAGAGATTAAAAAACCCTGCCCACAATTGCTAAACTGCAGGCACACAATGGGTGGATGAAACTTTTGTACACTTAGACAAGTTTCGTACAACAAAACATATTTCTATTCGGTCTGTGATCCGTGAATCGAAAAGTTTGAGTAATGAGAAGATCATAAATAGAGGTTCCACTGTATTATATAGACGTCACCTGCTCTTAAAGGGGAACATTATCACAATTTCAGAAGGGTTAAAACCATTAAAAATCACTTCCCAGTGGCTTATTTTATTTTTCAAAGTTTTTTTCAAAATTTTACCCATCACGCAATATCCCTAAAAAAAGCTTCAAAGTGCCTGATTTTAACCATCGTTATATACACCCGTCCATTTTCCTGTGACGTCACACAGTGATGCCAATACAAACAAACATGGTGCATAGAACAGCAAGGTATAGCGACATTAGCTCGGATTCAGACTCGGATTTCAGCGGCTTAAGCGATTCAACAGATTACGCATGTATTGAAACGGATGGTTGTAGTGTGGAGGCAGGTAGCGAAAACGAAATTGAAGAAGAAACTGAAGCTATTGAGCCATATCGGTTTGAACCGTATGCAAGCGAAACCAACAAAAACGACACGACAGCCAGCGACACGGGAGAAAGCGAGGACGAATTCGGCGATCGCCTTCTAACCAACGATTGGTATGTGTTTGTTTGGCATTAAAGGAAACTAACAACTATGAACTAGGTTTACAGCATATGAAATACATTTGGCAACAACATGCACTTTGAGAGTGCAGACATCCCAGTTTTCATCAATTAATATATTCTGTAGACATACCCTCATCCGCTCTCTTTTCCTGGGGGTCTGGCGGCAGATTTCTTTGACTTTATCATTGGAAATGCATCTGCTTTGAGTGTCGCAGGATAGCCACACATTCTTGCCATCTCTGTCGTAGCATAGCTTTCGTCGGTAAAGTGTGCGGAACAAACGTCCAATTTCTTGCCACTTTCGCATCTTTGGCCACTGGTGCAACTTGAATCCATCCCTGTTCGTGTTGTTACACCCTCCGACAACACACCGACGAGGCATGATGTCTCCAAGGTACGGAAAACAGTCGAAAAAACGGAAAACAGAGCTGATTTGACTCGGTGTTTGTAATGTGTTTGAGAAAATGGCGGATTGCTTCCCGATGTGACGTCACAACGTGACGTCATCGCTCCGAGAGCGAATAATTGAAAGGCGTTTAATTCACCAAAATTCACCCATTTAGAGTTCGGAAATCGGTTAAAAAAAAAAAAGGTCTTTTTTCTGCAACATCAAGGTATATATTGACGCTTACATAGGTCTGGTGATAATGTTCCCCTTTAAGTTGTATTTACTTTAGATGTCATCGTGCCTGTCATGTTGAAAGACTCAACAAAAATGATGTGAAAATTAAGAAAGTAATTCAAGACAAAGACACAATGAGTGTCTCCTGTGTAAATGTGTTTAAATAATGTCCATGTTCATTTACGCTAATTGTCTTCCACAAGTTGCAATCACGACTGAGTAAAAACACTCCCTGGCATAGTTCACACTGGCTTCTATCCTCACTCGTATGGATAGGAATCACATATCAGCGTCACACTTTTTTAGGCCTAACTGCTTCATTTGTGACTAATGGCGCACACGCAATGATTGTTGCTCTAATTTATTCCAAGCTTTAGATGAAAGATTGGATATTGCGCGAGAAACAATAAGTTGGAGAGGAAAGAAAGTGAGGCGTCAATTAATGAGGCGGATCGTTTTTGGCAGCTCCAGGGTCAAAACCAGGAAATATAATGAGAGTGGATGTGAAAGGAGGAAACAGCGAGATGGGAACTGTTCAATCATTAACAACCGGATAGGAAATTGCTGCAAAATATTGTGATCATCTTTAATTGGTTTGCCACAGTGTTGTGTGACAATGTGGTGCTGAACCAATAATTGTATTAATCAGGCTAAAAAAGAAAATAATTCATGACTTTTTCATGATTTATTCATTGCAAGACTCATTTAAGGACAACTATCAGACATGTGCTTGCAGCTTCTCAAATGTGGCAACTCACTACTTTGTTGTACATTACAGTATATGAAATATCTCAGTTTTGCTGATATTTTTCGTTATGAAATTTTTCTTACCATGTTTGTTGCAGCTGTTGTCCACGATGTTTTGCATTGGTGCAGCAATATTTACAGATCACAATGTTTCCACGTGCGCTATGTTCCCCCCTTTTGGCACTTAGGGTCGGGCATTGAATCGACGGCCCGGCAACTCCACTTATCTCTGATTTGTCGCTTTAAACACCTGCGGTCTCTCGGTCAGAGCCAATCCAAAAGGATACCTGAAACATTGCGAGCGCAAAAAGAGTCCACACGCAAGCAAAAAGACGCAGTACGCGCACACAAAAAGGCCGCGCAAGCATAAAATGTGTCCGTGTGTGTAACATGCAGAGTGTAGTTTGTACGGGCAAGGATTTTGGCACTGTTTTGACGCCTTAAAAGTCAATCAATGTTTATTTATATAGCCCTAAATCACAAGTGTCTCAAAGGGCTGCGCAAGCCACAACGACATCCTCGGTTCAGATCCTAATAATAATAATAATAGTGTATAATAATAATAATAATAATTAATTATTATTATTAATTAATAATTAATAATAGTAATAGTGAAATAGTAATAGTGTATCCATATTACCATATTTTCCGTACTATAAGTAGCTACTTTTTCCCCATGCTTTTAACCCTGCGGCTTATAAAAAGCTGCAGCTAAATTCTGCATTTTTCTTCACTTTCGGCCATAATTTTTTGTTTTCAACAAATATTTTACATAGTACACCGACAGAGACTTACTAAAGTGTCTCATGTGTGATGTCTGAAGGAGTGTTTTCATGCATATTTGTACGTGCTATGGTAATGCAATCCAACTAGCGTCGTTAGCATTAACAAATATGCTAACACGTTTACAAGTTTCTGTGTTATTGTTATTAACTTACAATGGCATTCTTTTGTATTGTTTCAGTTTTGTAAATTCACGAAAACGTCACCATGGAGTTACTGAGTCTGTTTAGTTGATTGGCGATCTAGCCTCCGCAGCCAGTGGGTCCATCCATCCATCTATTTTCCCCAGCTTATCCGAGGTCAGGTCGCGGGGGTTGCAGCCTAAGCAGAGAAGCCCAAACTTCTCCTCTTCGGGGATCCTGAGGCGTTCCCAGGCCAGCCGGGAGACATAGTCTTCCCAACGTGTCCTGGGTCTTCCCCATAGCCTCCGCGGTCGTGCACTAAACACCTCCCTAGGGAGGCGTTCGGGTGGCATCCTGACCAGATGCCCGAACCACCTCATCTGGCTCCTCTCGATGTGGAGGAGCAGCGGCTTTACTTTGAGCCCTTCCCGGATGACAGAGCTTCTCGCCCTATCTCTAAGGGAGAGCCCCGCCACCCGGCGGAGGAAGCTCATTTCGGCCCGTGATCTTGACCGTGACCGGTACGTTTCAGAGACGGTATCGTACCGAAAATTATTAATTAGTAACGCGGTACTATACTAATACCAGTATACCGTACAGCCCTAGTATATAGTACAGTGGTTCTTAGCCTGGGTTCGATCGAACCCTAAGGGTTCGGTGAGTCGGCCTCAGGGGTTCGGCGGAGGTCAAAACACACCCGACTCATCGTGTAAATACAAACTTCTCCTTATCGGCGTATTACGGATACGGCAACAGCTGACTGATTTGCAGGTGTGTAATTTGTTGTGAGTTTATGCACTGTGTTGGTTTTGTTGTTTGAACAAGGTGATGTTCATGCACGGTTCATTTTGTGCACCAGTAATAAAACATGGTAACACTTTAGTATGGGGAACATATTCACCATTAATTAGTTGCTTATTAACATGCAAATTAGTTACATATTGGCTCTTAACTAGTCATTATTAAGTACTTATTAATGCCTTATTCGGCATGGCCTTATTATAACCCTAACCCTCTAACCCTAACCAAATAACTCTAAATTAGTGAAGTGAAGTGAGTTATATTTATATAGCGCTTTTCTCTAGTGACTCAATGCGCTTTACATAGTGAAAACCCAATATCTAAGTTACATTTAAACCAGTGTGGGTGGCACTGGGAGCAGGTGGGTAAAGTGTCTTGCCCAAGGACACAACGGCAGTGACTAGGATGGCGGAAGCGGGGATCGAACCTGCAACCCTCAGGTTGATGGCACGGCCACTCTACCAACCGAGCTATACCGCCCCTTAAGTCTTTATTACTTAGAATATGTTCCCCTAGTGTCCAAATAACTCTAAATTAAGTCTTTGTTACTTAGAATATGTTCCCCATACTAAAGTGTTACCAAAAACATATAACTTTATCTTGAATTTGAAAAAAATGTTTTTGTATTTTACACTAAAGAAGGGTTCGGTGAATGCGCATATGAAACAAGGTTAAGAACCACTGATATAGTATATTATTAAAAAAAAAAAAGGTCTGAATATTTGCAGTAAAATATTTTTGCCATTATTTTTGCAACATGTTTGGATTGAATTCCAAAAATCGCAATGAATCATGAGCCACTCTCCAAAAACAAAAAGGAGTTCTGCTCTCAAGAGTGGTCATCGTGTCTCCAAAAAAAAAACAACCACCATCAGTCTCCGCGGCCTCTTGGGCAACATATGGAGCGCTGCAAGTAAGTCTTCAACTTCCCAACGGCTGTTGTGAAAAGTGCAGTGCTAACTGCGGCCCTTGGAGAGCTAATTAAAACCCCTTGTGCTTAAACCTTGCTCAGAAGTTGCTGTGGGCTGCATCAGCCCAACCAAAGCGGGATCTGTGCTGCCTGCAAGATAATAAACACAATTTGCATATAATGGCGACGTTTGGCATCTTTCAGCGGTGGATAAGCCGCGCTCGGAAAGTTTGCGAAAACATCTGATCGTTTGCAGGCTTTTGTATTCGACAAGAATGTTTTGGCTGAGGGCTGGTAGTTTTCATTAATTTTTTGATGCCTAAGTGCTCACTAATTATCACTCCCACTTTATTAAACTAGTGATTTGTAGCAGATATAAAGCCTGACATTTGCGGTTCCTACAATGCATATTTAGCTGCAGAGTAATTAGGCTGCAGCAGCCTTCATTCATACCTGCCAGAGTGTAGTACTGAACGGTTACGCAGTGACGATTTCAATTAATGAAAACGTCTAAAGCACGTGGGATCACTGTGCGGGGTCTAGCTTGACGATATTTGTCATGCACTGTAAGCCTACACAATCGCACAGACCCTACACGGTAATTGCTATGTAGCGGCTCTCCCAATGTCTAACATAGAATTACTTTGAGGAAAAGTGCTTGTAGGTCTGGATGGAAGATGCAGGCGGGGCGGAGGGAGGGCAGCGGGGGGACAAAGCAACAACCTTTAACCGAACTGTACATCATGATTCACTTTTAAGAGGTGGGAAAATAAATAATGTCTGAAAGTGCAATGATTTCTGTGATTTAGGGGGCTTTTGAGAAGCGTATTACTAGAGGTGACAGCCTGTTGGAGATAGGCAGGTTGTGTTAAGAGGAAAGGATAAGAGGCTATGACATTATGTCTGCAGGGCGAAGGTGTCAGAGTCAAAGCGTGAACCACTATTACTGGATCAATACTTCTCAGTTTTGGACTTATCTGGCCTGATGGCGAGCTGCAGCAGCAGCATTTCAGGATATAAGCAGAGACTAAATGCAACGACTGAAAGAAGGAGCGCCTGTTGGTGCGCTTTATTTCCTACAACTGAAAATGAAAGGAAATATAAAATCAAGTTGGCTCCCCGACGCAGTTGTGTAATACAAAAGATCTGCAATATTACAAATTGTTTCAATTGCAATCATTAAACCCTGTTTTAAATAAACAGGCACTAACATTTTTAACTAGAGATGTCCGATAAATGCTTTAAATGTAATATCGGAAATTATCGATATCATTTTTTTTTATTATCTGTATCGTTTTTTTTTTTTTTTTTTTTTTTTTTTTTTTTTTTTTAAATCAACATAAAAAACACAAGATACACTTACAATTAGTGCACTAACCCAAAAAACCTCCCTCCCCCATTTACACTCATTCACACTCATTCATGTATGTATGGTTCGTCATATAATGTCATAATACATTTTGTTCCCTTTTTATTGACACCGATGGAACAGGTAGTGGCTTCAATGTCCAATATGTCTGAGATGGTCTGCCCACAGGGGCCGAGCAATGATGTCATGATTTGGAAATTATATTGTTTACATTTTAAAACGTACTCATTATCCCTGACGGTGCAGTTTGTTTATTTTGGGGGTTTGCATCACTGCACAAACACTGCAGGCTGTCTTATGTGGTATATGTTGGTATTGTATTAGGGCTGTCGAAGGATTAAAAAAAAAAAAAAAAATCGGATTAATCACATTCTGGAATTTGGAATCATCATGATTAATCACAGGTGATTATGCGCTTGCATAGTTGAAATTTGCGTAAGACAATACCCCAATATTTGGACACAAATGCAATTATGTGGTGAGAATGTCATCCACGGACATTGTCATCCATTTACTTGAATGCATGTCTTTTATTTGCACAAAACTCTTTTTTATTAGAGATTGGCCGATAAATGCTTTAAAAATGTAATATCGGAAATTATCGGTATCGTTTTTTTTAATTATCGGTATCGGGTTTTGTTATTATTTATTTCTTATTTTTATTAAATCAACATAAAAAACACAAGATACACTTAGAATTAGTGCACCAACCCCAAAAACCTCCCTCCCCCATTTACACTCATTCACACAAAAGGGTTGTTTCTTTCTGTTATTAATATTCTGGTTCCTACATTATATATCAATATATATCAATACAGTCTGCAAGGGATACAGTCCGTAAGCACACATGATTGTGTGTGCTGCTGGTCCACTAATAGTACTAACCTTTAACAGTTAATTTTACTCATTTTCATTAATTACTAGTTTCTATGTAACTGTTTTTAAATTGTTTTACTTTCTTTTTTATTCAAGAAAATGTTTTTAATTTATTTATCTTATTATATTAATTTTTTTAAAAAGGACCTTATCTTCACCATACCAAGTTGTCAAAATTAGGCATAATAATGTGTTAATTCCACGACTGTATATATCGGTATCGGTTGATATCGGTATCGGTAATTAAGAGTTGGACAATATCGGATATCGGCAAAAAGCCATTATCGGACATCCCTATTTTTAACTGTTAAAAATGGTGGTGTAAAAATAAGTTAGCCACTGTATGTGTAGAAATATGGGGAAACAACTACAAACGTGCGCTTCATTCACTAACTGTGTTACAAAAAAAGATCAGTTAGAATAATACATAATGTTGGATATAGAGAACATACAAACCCTTTATTTATTGAATCACAATTATTGAAATTCAACGATTTGGTGCATTTGCAAACAGCTAAAATGATGAACAAAGCAAACTATAACCTGCTAGTTAAGAATGTACAACAATTCTTCTCAACAAAAGAGGAGGAATATAACCTTAGAGGAAAATCGAATTCAAAACATTTGTATGCTAGTACAACACTTAAAACCTTTCGCATATCTGTATGTGAAATTAAATTATGGAATGGATTAACCTAAGAAATCAAAAAAAGCACCAATATGATTCTGTTTAAGAGACTGTTCAAACTACAAGTGTTCACAAAGTACACAGAACAAGAATTATGATGAACATCTTGAACCCTTTTTTTCCTTTTTTTAATTTTTTTTTATTGAGACAAAGATTATTTATGTATTTAATATTTATTTGCTTACTCTGTTATATTGTGTATTTATTATTTATGTGTTCACTGTTACAGAGAACAAGGAAATTGAATACAATTGCTATAGTATGAAAAGGGGCAGGATTAAATAAGCTCTGCTTCTTCCTACTCCTTTTCGGACGTGCTGTAATGAAACAACTGTATCGTATGCATGTTCAAAATAAACTGAACTGAACTGTATAATAAAGCAAAAGCTTTGATGAAGCCAGACTGACATGTGCATCACCTTGTTAGCATCTTCTTGTTGAGTTGTATTGTATTAAGATATAAATTAGATTGTGTAAAAAAATGTATAGAGAAGCTAAGACACAGAAATTGCTGTGTTAGTTTTCATTGTGGGTCATTTACTTTTTGTCATGGTCAGCATTTTTGGGGGGTAGAATAATTTTTAAAAAATACAGTGTTTCCCACACATTAATTTGTTTGTAGCAGCCTCCCAAGGTTATTTTGGACCGCCACAGAAATATTTGGTGCTTTTTAACTACAAGGCCTGCTCAGTGGCCTTGTGGTTAGAGTGTATGCCCTGAGATCGGTAGGTCGGTAGCGAAAAATGGGACCCATTACCTCCCTGCTTGGCACTCAGCATCAAGGGTTGGAAATGGGGGTTAAATCACCAAAATGATTCCCGGGCGCGGCCACCGCTGCTGCTCACTGCTCCCCTCACCTCCCAGGGGGTGAACAAGCGGATGGGTTGAATGCAGAAGACACTTTTCACCACACTTAGTGTGTGTGTGTGTGACAATCGTTGGTACTTAAACTTTAACTTAACTTCTTAGTTAGATTTCACCCTCAGTCATAAACACTGTTATGATCACACATGACAGTTAATCATCCATCCATTTTCTACCGCTTGTTCTTTTTGGGCGCACAGGCAGATGGCTGTCAGTTTCTTGTATTTGTATTGTTTCTTGTCCAACTCTCTTCTTTTTCATTCTACTCCCTACTTGCCTCAATTGGCCACCACTGCTGTGGTCTGATCACTGGCTCCCTCACCTGTCTCTGATTGGTAATCAGGACACACCTGCCCCTCGTTGCCAATCAGGATGCTTTTTAAGGCGGACTGGGTGGTGATTCTGCTTTCTACCTAAATGTGTTGCTCTGTGTTACATCGCCTGATTCCTGTTTGTGCACTTCCCTGCTTTCACACCTTGATTACTGGTATTAAATAGGGTGCCTTGCACCAACCACAACCATGTGCAACCATAACAGAAAACACTGTAATCCTTCAGATGCTGATTGAAATGGAGTCTCACAAAATCTACTTAATCTTGCGTGACATCATGACTTCCAAGTCTTTTCGGCCAAGACGTTTTGGTTTAAGTCCAAAAGCACAACTTTTGAGTTCCACCGTGTCTCCACTGGCTCTACAGCTAAATGTTGCCAAAGGGCTCTTTTTAGGGATGTGACAATGTCGAAATCTCAAGGTACGATATAGTCACGGTGTTAAAGGGGTCATATTGTGATTGGTTTTCTACATTTGAAACACTTCCTTGCGGTCTACATCAATTAATCTCAAACTGTGGTACAGCAGCATGCACTAGTGGTACGCCAAAGAATCACTTGATTAAAGTACATTTTCTACCGCTTGTCCCTTTTGGGGTCGCGGGGGGTGCTGGAGCCTATCTCAAATGCATTCGGGCGGAAGGCGGTGTACACCCTGGACAAGTCGCCACCTCACCACAGGGCCAACACAGATAGACAGACAACATTCACACTCACATTCACACACTAGGGCCAATTTAGTGTTGCCAATCAACCTATCCCCAGGTGCATGTCTTTGGAGGTGGGAGGAAGCCGGAGTACCCGGAGGGAACCCACGCAGTCACGGGGAGAACATGCAAGCTCCACACAGAAAGATCCCGAGCGCAGGATCGAACCCAGGACTACTCAGGACCTTTGTATTGTGCGATTTTTGATGAAACCCTTGTGGCTAGTGATGGGTTCATGAGGCGTCATGAAGCGTTTCGACACATTGCAAAACTGTATTGATACTGTGTTGATACCAGAGGTGTGGACTCGAGTCACATGACTTGGACTCGAGTCAGACTCGAGTCATGAATTTGATGACTTTAGACTCGACTTGACAAAATGTAAAAAGACTTGCAACTCGACTTAGACTTTAACATCAATGACTTGTGACTTCACTTGGACTTGAGCCTTTTGAATTGACATGACTTGACATGACTTGCTACTTTCCCCAAAACCCAAAGATGAAAAAGTTATTCGGGAGCGCTCTGTATTTTTCATTGTGTACTTGTCTATCAGCGTTGCGTGTGTCAGCTGGTGTGGTCTCAGTACAACAGCCAATCAAATTAGATCTACTTTGTTTTCATCACACAGCATTCATCCAATCAAATTGCAGGACAACCAACGAAGAAGACATGTCCAAACCACACGCCAGTGAACAAAAAATGATACCTAAAATAATTTCGTTTGGGTATAAAAATTACGAGGTGGTCAACACAAAACGGTTTGCAGTATGCAACACATGCGGTTCGAAAATTACTGATGGAGAGGGAACAACTTCCAACTTCGTCCGGCATTTGAAGTTGCACAAAGAACGGTAAGTTTTGAATGTAAGATAACGTTTATTGGCTAAGTAACGTGACTTTTATTTGCTGTGTAGTTAAATCAGTGAGGCTGTAAACTCACTGCTAACGTTATAACGTTATTGCAAACACGGGAATCTGTTGCAGTTCACTACCTTATTCATACTTTTTGTTCAATGATTTTTTTAAGCAGGGTTACGTTAGTCAATATATCACACGTAACGTTAGACGGCGGTCAGCAGCACCGCGTATTTTAGCCACCTAAAAAAAGACAAAAATAGTAAAATAAAGGTCAGTTAAAATGTATACTATATTATGAATATGTGTACCGTTTTAGCTAGCTTTCTGACATACTGTTGGTTGTTTACCTCAGTGGTCCCCAACCACCGGGCCGCGGCCCGGTACTGGTCCGTGGATCGATTGGTATCGGGCCGCACAAGAAATATTTTTTTTTTTTTTTTTTTTTTTTTTTTATTAAATCAACATAAAAAACACAAGATACACTTACAAGTAGTGCACCAACCCAAAAAAACTCTCTCCCCCCTTTTGTTCTGGGCATTGAACATGAAGACTCTTCCTTCACTGTTCCAAGTGGCCATGAGAGTCTTGGCAGTGCCTGCCTCCAGTGCTCCAGTGGAGCGAGTTTTCAGCCATGGTGGCATCATACTACGCCCCCATCGTGCACAAATGACTGACAGACTCTTGGCTAATTTGGTCTTTTGCAAATGCAATGCAGCATAGGGCCCTGACATATAAAAAGTACAACTTTTTTGTTATGTTCACGTATATGTCATGTTTTTTCAATGTTAACACTTTTGTACAAATAAGTACATTTGCACTTTATTTTTCAATGTGTTTGTTCTGTAAAGGAATGAGTTAATGTTTAAAATGACTGGTTAATAGTGCTATTATAAAGTGCAATGTCAGCACAATTTTCTTTCCTGCAATTTAAAATGCACTTGTTTTAATAAATAAATACAGCGTTTGAAAAGCATACACAATCTGTGTTAATATATTAGTCTTTGGTTAAAAGTACTTGAAAGGACTCGAAACTCAAAATGCAGGACTTAGGACTTGACTTGAGACTTTCCAGTCTTGACTTTGGACTTGACTCGGGGCTTGCCTGTCTTGACTCGGGACTTGACTCGGACTTGAGGGCAAAGACTTGAGACTTACTTGTGACTTGCAAAACAATGACTTGGTCCCACCTCTGGTTGATACTGTGTCACTAAATAATGACATCTGCTGGACATTAAAAATCCCTACAGGCAACCTATGGACCGACTCAACTGACACTGATTTTATGACCTAGTACAGTGGTTCTCAAATGGGGGTACGCGTACCCCTGGGGGTACTTGAAGGTATGCCAAGGGGTACGTGAGATTTTTTTTAAATATTCTAAAAATAGCAAAAATTCAAAAATCCTTTATAAATATATTTATTGAATAATACTTCAACAAAATATGAATGTAAGTTCATAAACTCAGTGAAGCACAAGCTCAGGTTTGTCACTAAAATGTCTGTCAAAAAGAACTGTGAAAAGAAATGCAACAATGCAATATTCAGTGTTGACAGCTAGATTTTTTGTGGACATGTTCCATAAATATTGATAAATATTTTTTTTTTGTGTGAAGAAATGTTTAGAATTAAGTTCATGAATCCAGATGGATCTCTAATACAATCCCCAAAGAGGGCACTTTAAGTTGATGATTACTTCTATGTGTAGAAATCTTTATTTATAATTGAATCACTTGTTTATTTTTCAACAAGTTTTTAGTTATTTGTATATCTTTTTTTCCAAATAGTTCAAGAAAGACCACTACAAATGAGCAATATTTTGCACGGTTATACAATTTAATAAATCAGAAACTGATGACATAGTGCTGTATTTTACTTCTTTGTCTTTTTTTTTCAACCAAAAATGCTTTGCTCTGATTAGGGGGTACTTGAATTAAAAAAAAAATCACAGGGGGTACATTGCTGAAAAAAGGTTGAGAACCACTGACCTAGTATATACAATAATATAAACCAAGTCATTGTATTTCATTTAGGATTATTTCATAACTTCATTTAAATAAATATATATTTTTTGTCTTTTTTAGATACAGTCAATAAATAATGTGAACATGTATCATAACATGGAAATCTAAGAGAACGTGTTGTGAATGAGAATGCTTGTGGACCTGGAAATTATTATTATTTTTTTTTTTTACACATTTTTATTTAAAAAAAAAACAGTTTTTCCAACGTATTCAATTTTAGACGCTTTCTCTTCTTAGTTATTATTTCTCCGGCTGTAGAAAAGACCCGCTCACAGGGCACAGAGGAGGCGTCAGTGCGACACGGTTCGCGTATCGGTCACGTGACCAAAACAGCTCATGATCGGTCACGTGACTTTCTAAAAGCGGTACGCGCACCGACACAGGGTTTCGCTCTATGAGCTCGACGCATGCGCCGATGCATCGGTGTTGCCGGACCCATCACTACTTGTGGCAATAAAACACTAAACTTCTCCTGATCATCACAACTGGAATAAACTAAATGGCCGTAAAAGGAGGCAGAAACATATGAATGTTTCCTTCTGCATGTAGAAAAAGACCCAACTTCAACCAAATTCACATTTACAGTAGATAGCAAAAACAAAACACTTCATACAAGTAAAATGGCATTTTCACTCCTGAACACTCACAAACCGTTAGGAAATTTAGGAATAATTGGGGTGAAATTTCAAGATGCAGCTAAAACGCACCACAGGTGGCCTTTTGGTGACAGACTGTGACGCAAGTATATTAAATACACTTGTTAAATAAAACCCTTTTTTTTTTTAGTGAATACTTAGGCCTACTGTGCTACTGTATTTTAATATTGGTCATTATGGTGATACTTGGAGAGCCAAGTTTTTCTGAGGTGGTACTTGATGAAAAAACTTTGAGAACCTCTGCTCTACATAACATATAAAGGTGGTTGTTCGGTCTAAATTTGGCATAGATTATGTTTTACAGACCATCTTCAAGCCGCTTTCTGACCGTCTCTTCAGGATGCCGTCTTATTTGCGTGGCTTCACTTTGATTGTCTTCTCCCCGTCAGCCATGTTGCAGGTTTTAGCGCTTCCATATGGAGTCCACTGACAGATATAAGTTGGAACTCTATGCTACTTTGTATTAGAAATATCGACAGCGGAAGATGCATGTGCATGTACGAGCCAGTCTGCCCCACAACAAGAGGAAAGAGAAAAAGATGGACTACAATGGCAGACTCGTAAAGCTCTTCGGTTCAAACTTTACCATATATGGAGATGTCCGCTGATGTCACAAATGGGATACATTTCAAATGGTTCGTTTGTCAGAAGTATGAAGGAAGTGTAGATTGTTTGATACAAATCTCCGCAATGCCTCTATAGTTTGATTTCAAATTTCCGGGACTTAAACTGATCCAAAATACGCAAAAACAGGTACCAATAGGAAAGAAAAGTTGGTTTTGCATGATAGGTCCCCTTTAAGGCCACACACAAAATACATCAAATTAAATTAATAAAATAAATACTTGTTGAAAAAAAGAATACTATAGTGTGTATTATGAAGTGGCAGGAATGGTAGAGTGGGTCTGGGCTCGTTATTGCCTCATCCCTCACTTAAAGAATGCACTACCGACCTGATAAGACTTGATAAATCCAAAATAGAAAAAGATAATACAGTATTCTCCGCTCACAGATGCTACCTGGTGGTCATTTGCACACACTGCAGCTCGGCCTGGATAGTCCCACTCTTTAATGTCAAATGCAGGGTTCTCTCAGGAATGAGGCAAAAATATAACCTTATTTACTGTAAGAAAAAACACACTATAATTAAACACAAACATAATGCCTAAATGTTTCAAATATATTTATTACTATAAACGGGTATGTTTTTATTTTTGTCCTGTCCAGCTTCTTAGGCAAATCCTATAGTTGATGTAGATGCCCATATCAGCTGTTCAGATTTACTTTACAAAAGAGAAGTGTAGGATACTTCTCTTGTTGCCTTATTTGTATTTGACTTTATTAAATGTATTTATATTATCATTTGGTGCAGCCGGGCCGGAGCAGGAGGGGATAAAAAGAGAAAAAAAAGAAGACAGAGGGGGAAATTGTGGGGACAAGAGGGGGATTAGACAGAGAGACAAAAACAACAACAGCAAACACAACAACAACAACAACAGCAACAACAACAGAACAACATCAGCAAATACGACATGTACAAATATGATGGTAAAAGTGATAGCAAATAAGCAGTTAGCGAAAAGAAAAAATAATACAGAAATGACAATGAGCATTATTACACTACAAATGGAGCAATTCAAATACCAATAGAAATAGCGCTATTGATAATGAACAATACCAATACTTTACCTTTATTATCAACAATACAGTTGTTCAATTGCAACAATACATATACGTAATGATAACTTGAGATACGAAAGAATGCATAAAAATGGAGGGGAAGAAAGAGAAGCAACCTACATTAACCTTGTAGATTGTTATAGTAACAATAGGTTAAGCTTTGTCATTGTGCCATGTGTTATACCCAGTTTACCCTAGGGCAACAACGTTAATATATGTTTGATGAAACGTGATTATGTGCATGAGTGTATGTATGCATATGTACTTGTATATGTACAGAATGTGTATATGTGTTTGTACAGTGAGTGTATATGTACAGTATGTGTATATGTATGTTTGTATGTGTATACTGTATGTATGTTTGTACAGTGAACAAGGTTTAACAGTAAACGGGTATTTTTAAGGGCAAAGAATGATGCAGGAACGTCCAGCGTATTAAGTAACAAGCAAACTTGTCTTTAAACATTTATATCATTCCGCTCTGCTCGCCTGCACTGCCCAGTGGATCATGGGAGATGTAGTTTGCTTCTTAGACAGGCCCACTCAAAAGCGCCAGAGAAAAACTACACTGATAAAAGTTAAAGTACCACTGATAGTCACACTATTTTTACTAATTTCACCACTAGGTGTGGTGAAATTACTCTCTGCGTTTGACCCATCCCCTTGTTCCACGCCCTGGGAGTTGAGGGGAGCAGTGAGCAGCAGTGGTGGCCGCGCTTGGGAATCATTTTGGTGATTTTAACCCCCAATTCCAACCCTTCATGCTGAGTGCCAAGCAGGGAGGTAATGGGTCCCATTTTTATAGTTTTTGGTAACCTACCGATCTCAGGGCGGACACTCTAACCACAAGGCCACTGAGCAGGTCTTTTACAAAATAGCATTAGTGAAACTACTCCAAGTTTTCGGTTGATACCGTTGCATGCCACGGCATTATCGTGAGAATTTCGAAACGGCAACACTGCGATATTTATAATATCGTTACATCCGTAGCTCGTTTTCTTTATTTGAAATCATTTTGTGACATAAGGCAATGTCCAAAGAAATGATGACTTTCAAGTCTTCCCATAAACTTCAGAAGCTTCTGCGTTAATCCTTGCTGTGCATAGAACAAAACTCTGCATTCAACAATTTAAAAAGAAAAAAAGCCAGGAGAAGAGAAAGGACCAGAGAGATGAGGAGAGCGGAGGGGGGGGGGGACTGGCCTGATCGCTACATACTCATATTCCTTTGCAGGCGTTATCACTTAAAAGGCTTTCTAATTACAACAACAAGACAAAAACTCCTTGGATTCCTTCCAGACCCGCTAAATGATAAAATAAGCTTACACTCTCTCTCCTTCTTAATCTCTGCAAAGCACCTTGGAGCCTCATCTCCCAAATACAGGCGAATGAATGTGAAAATGCCATTTAGAGATGCAGGTGTGACATTTGATAAGAAACTTCTGGATTAAATATGTTCTGCTAATGAGCAACCCAGCTACCCCATCAGGGCAAACGATTGGTGGGATTGTGTGCGGGCTGATAACATTCCGCATGCAAACATCCAAATTCATTATTAATAAACAGCCGCAGTCTCTCTATCACACAGAATGTCTGGATCCTTCAGTGGAGAGACGGGGATGGTGCGTCTCATTAGGGGGATCCAAAGGAGGAGAAGGGGGAGGTACTGTATGTGCAGGCAAACGAGTATCAACTGTTTTCATATTTAGCGGTTTGGGGCTTTTTTTGGGGGGCGGGGAGGGAAAGGGAGTGGATTTCAAAGGGTATGTTAATGTTGCATTGAACGTTGGAACAAAAAAAACAAAAAACGCTTGAAAGTTTCAGGGGATCTGGCAGTGAGCTAAATCAGCAAATAGGGCGAGCAGCCATTGGTGCAGTCGACGAGGAAGTCCCTGGCCCCGACTTGACATTTGAAATTATTTGGAGACGATTACTGCTGTAGCCCTTAATGAGTCGGAGAGTGCATTGCCGTCTTCCGACACACCCTTTCAAAGAACAGGAACTCTGGGCGGTATCGTGGTCGTCGTCTCTGGCAGGAGCTGGAGGCAGGACTCCAGAGAGGGACGCTTCCTCCCGTCTTGTCAGTCTAAACCAGCTTAGTTCAGCCAGCCAGCAAAGTGTCTTGGATTGACAGGCAGCACTTTGTTATTTGGACCAGTAACTGGAAGTCCGTGTCTCCTGCATGCCTGGAAATATTTTATATTGAAATATAAATTAGAAATGGAATGTGTTATTCTTTCAGGCCGGGTAAATTGCTGTGCACTCTTTCAAGGTTCATGCAAGCCCTCGTTTAAAGCAAAAAGGAGCTTTAAGGAATTTTGCCACCGCTCTGTTTTTGACAATTTATTATTTTCACAGCCCCAGCTAAAATTGACACCTCGTGGCACCCATCCATGCAGGCGAGTTTAAATATTCCGCAGCGAATCTCCGTTATCAGCGGGAAATAAAAACACAGGTAATTTTAGCATGTGCAAATGAAGGTTGCAGGTGCCGTCCATCCATTTAAACTGCTTTATGATGTTAATTAGTTGTTAGCGTCGTTTCCAGCCCCCCCCGCCGTCAAGCGTGAGAAGTTCAGAGACCTGCTGTTAGCCCAGAGTCAATGCTGTGGCAGCGTTTCAAGAGCTCCCGAAACAGGACGAGCCAGTGATAACGAACAGGTGATGGGGGGCCCCGATGCCTATGGCAGCGGGATATTGCAAAGACAATTGAATTCATAGGGACGAAATGAATCTTCCGGACAGCATATCAAATGTTAAAACAACACACATTGCATGCAATTTGCTTATGCAGAAGGGTGATAAAGTGTGGTTATTTAAAAGATAAACAAAGGGGATCTAGGGCAGTAAATTGTGCACGTGTGTTTATTCCCTATGAGTAACGCCAGAGGTTTATAGTCCCAGACACAGGCAGCAGTACTTTATGGCCTCTCTGTTTGTGTGATAGTAGTATTTATGATATTGGAATTTATGTCGTGCTGTATTCACACTGTCTGTGTCTCAGCAGTGGTGTGTATTTAAATCTACTTAGGGAGATTTGGTGTTTGTCTCGCGTTTGAGTTAAAGTCTCGGGAATAAACGCGAGGTCGGCTTGATGGCGCTACATTCCTTCTTAAGGCAATCCAGCCTACTGAGGTTAAATACGACGTTCCCAAGAATGAATGCCATTCGTTTTGAAGAGTTTCATCTCCCCCAAGCCGGCGACGGCTAATCTTAACCCCTCGCAATGACATTTCCGGTCCGCTTCACCCGACTCCAGACATATTTGCTCTCCCGTGCCGCTTGTGTCCTGTTTAGATTTAAACAGCAAACATAAAATGCCGACGATAACCTGTGAAATGCTTCGGAGAGGCTTTTGACTCCCAACATTATTTTAAAGAGCAGATCCGTGCACGCCAGCGCAGCAGTCGGGCGCGATTATCTGCTGTGATCCCTCTCCGATGCACCAAAGTCATTCATCTGCCGATCCTTCACCCCCTCCCACACACACACACACACACACATGTGCGCTCACACACACACTGCTGTGCAAAAGCGGACCGTGCGTCGGCGCCGTGGATGAGCGAGGCCTAGAGATGAGAGCAGCTCTGTAAACATGGGCAGCCAGCAGGGAGCTTCTTTCTTCCCCACACTGCTCGGAATACGCAAACGGGAAGATTTAGGGATTTCGCCACGGCCCAACCTTGTAGTATCGGCTCAGGGTCTTTTTGGTGCCACCTATCAGATATTGTTCTTGGCTCACCAATTTTTAAGCTCTGCGTCTTTTGTCAATAGCATTACAAAATGTTTTCTTTCCTCTCTACGCCTTTAGAATGTGACACTTAACCATATTTTTGGAGTGGTTTATGGACAGTGTGCACAATACATTATTCACAAGGAATCGATGGGGACACAAGATTTAGCTACCTGCTAGTTTTCATCGGTAGTCCTTAAAGAGGACTACAGATGCCTATCATTCACAAAGTTTGTTTGTTTTTTTTGCATTCTAATCGGGACGGCGTGGCGCTGTTGGGAGAGTGGCCATGCCAGCAACCTGAGGGTTCCTAGTTCGATCCCCACCTTCCACCAACTTCGTCATGTACGTTGTGTCCTTGAGCAAGACACTTCACCCTTGCTCCTGATGGGTCTCGTGGTTAGGGCCTTGCCTGGGCAGCTCCCGCCATCAGTGTGTGAATGGGTGAATGTGGAAATAGTGTCAAAAGCGCTTTGAGTACCTTGAAGGTAGAAAAGCGCTCATACTTGCCAACCCTCACGGATTTTCCGGGAGACTCCCGAAATTCAGCGCCTCTCCCGAAAACCTCCCGGGACAAATATTCTCCCGAAAATCTCCCGATTTTCAGCCGGAGCTGGAAGCCACGCCCCCTCCAGCTCCATGCGGACCCGAGTGAGGACAGCCTTTTTTCACGACGGGAGGACAACAGGGTGACAAGAACTAAATCATCCAGACTAGAGATAAATTGTATTATTATGTTTATTTTACCTAAAAATAAATATATTTATTAATTAAAAAAAAAAAAAAAAACTAAATACATTTTTACTATATTTTGCTAAAAACATCAATCAATCAATCAATCAATCAATCAATGTTTATTTATATAGCCCTAAATCACAAGTGTCTCAAAGGGCTGCACAAGCCACAACGACATCAAAATTAATTGTATTTTTATTTGTATTTTTTCCTGACTCCTTATTACATCCAGCCATAGAATTATACATTAAAATAAACATATTTGAAATAATTGATTTTAAATTATCATAATAATTCATTTAAAATTACCATATTTAATTATCAAAATAATTGCTTGTTTATCAACAACTTTAGCATTTTATTCATTACATTTTGAAACTCTCAGAAGCCAAGTTATGTTATATTCCTTAATATTTATTTGTGCAAGTTTGAAGTATCAATTATCTATATGTGTATGAAATACTTGACTTGGTGAATTCTAGCTGTCAATATACTCCTCCGCTCTTAACCACGCCCCCAACCACGCCCCGCCCCCGACCACGACCCCACTCCCCAACCCCCCACCTCCCGAAATCGGAGGTCTCAAGGTTGGCAAGTATGTATACAAGTTGTGGGGGGGGGGGCGTGGCCTGCGGGCCTGCCGCGGAACGGGGTGTGTCAGGACGGGCCTCGAAGACAGCGATGGGTGCGTAGATGGCACAGGTGGGCCTTGTTAGCTAATCACCTGTCGCCTTTATTAGGAGCAGCCGTGATGAAACGAGTTGTTGTAGTTGGAGGTGCTGCTGAGAGACACTGTGCTGAAAAGCAAAAGACTTTGCACCATTGAATTAGAAAAGACACTGTGCTGAAAAGCAAGAGACTTTGGACCATTGGATGAAAATAAAACCGTGTTATATCCTGAATTCCTGGCAGTCTGTGGTGGTCTGAAGAACCCACTAGAGCAGTGTTTTTCACTGGGAGATCAGTGGGAGATTATCTCATTTCACCTATTTAGGTTAAAAATATTTTTTGCAAACCAGTAATTATAGTCTGCAAATTATGTGTTGTTGTTGAGTGTCTGTGCTGTCTAGAGCTCGGGCGGAGTAACCGTGTAATACTCTTCCATATCAGCCGGCTAATTGCTTTGTAGATGTCGGAAACAACGGGAAGGTAAAAAGGTATCTAACGCTTAAACCAAAAATAAGCAAAAGGTGTCCACAAAGTACATTTGTACATGACATGACAATCAATACCAAAATAGGAGCGCAAGACAAGAACTAAAACACTACACACAGGAAAACAGCAAAAAACTCAAAACAAGTCATGGCGGGATGTGACAGGTCGTGACAGTACACCTACTTTGAGACAAGAGCTATATTGATGCATGGTTGGTTGTGGTTATGGTTTGAATTCATATCCGACAGTTGCGACGACTTTTTACTGTCGAGTTTCGTTTTTTAACGCTGGTGGTGTGCCTCCAGATTTTTTCAACGCAAAAAATGTGCCTTGGCTCAAAAAAAGGTTGAAAAACACTGCACTAGAGGGCAACCTCTACACAAGTATAACCCGTTTACCATTTAACTTGTAAAAACGCTTCCATACTATCCGCAAAAGCTAGCCACGGAAAGCGATAAGTTAGCTTCTACGTGTTTGCGTTTGTAATGCACAATGCGATATAGGACAACAATCTGTACTAACTGAAAAACATAAACAATCATATTACAGTATCTGTTAAGTATTATTTCATGTCGTGTTTGTACACAGCTAGCCAGACAGCAGTTGTAATAACACACATGACGTGCGGTGTGTATCATGATCTGATTGATTGATTGATTGAGACTTTTATTAGTAGATTGCACAGTACAGTACATATTCCGTACAATTGACCACTAAATGGTAACACCCGAATAAGTTTTTCAACTTGTTTAAGTCGGGGTCCACATTAATCAATTCTTGGTATGAATATATACTATGAGCATAATACAGTCATCACACAAGTTAATCATCAGAGTATATACATTGTATTATTTACAATCCGGGGGGGTGGGATGTGGAGGGGGTTCGGTGGGGGGGTTAGGCTGGGTTGCTATCAGCATATTTCAGTCATCAACAATTATATCATCTGAGAAATGGACATTGTAACAATGTAGGTCTTGCTTCGTAGGATATGTACAACGAGCGTTGAACATAGTGAGCTCGGAAAGCATAAGAACAAGTATTTACATTTGATTATTTACAATCCGGGGAGGTGGGATGTGGTGGGGGGAGAGTGTTAGGCTAGGGTTGTAGCTGCCTGGAGGTGTTCCTTTAGTGCGGTTTTGAAGGAGGATAGAGATGCACTTTCTTTTACACCTGTTGGGAGTGCATTCCATATTGATGTGCCATATAAGGAGAATGACTTAAGACCTTTGTTAGATCGGAATCTGGGTTTGACGTGGTTTCTGGAGCTCCCCCTGGTGTTGTGGTTATGGCGGAGAGTGATCAAAGTGTGACTCACTCGATGGACAGTTGTTCGTTTGGTCCAGCCGGCCAGGGACATTTATTCCAGTTTATTTGGGTAAGCACTCCATTATTGTCAAAATAGTTTGGCTTAAAGTTCCACATTTGTTCCACTGCTTGCTCTTGGTTTCCGTCTGCTCCAACGTCTCACCCTTCTTTCGTGCTGGCTTCAGCAAGCAGTAATTCATCCTCTGTATATTCAGCTACAAAAATAAAAGGTTGTGAATATTAATTTGTCCAAAAATAGTCGTCTTCGTTGTCTACTATGATTAGAACAAAATCGCGGTTGTCTCCGTAAACCACGCCCCAGCCGCTCCAAAAGTATAATTTATCTTTTGAAAATGTACACTGTTCAAATATACATCTTGAAGGCTTTATTTTTTCCAGACACGGTCGAAAATAAACTTTCGATAGATTCACCCGGTCACAACATACTGTACCTGCACACTCTCCGATTGATTCAGACTTAAAAAAGCTATTTTAGCAACATTCATGTCACTGCATTTCACACGTCTGTGTAATTATGCGCCCGCCAAGATTAGATGAAAATAATACTTTATCCTACATTTTTTGTGTTTCCTTGCTGCCTGAAGCAGAGAGGCTGGAGCTTTTCTCCGTCCGACTGAGAGCTTGACTTAATGTCCAAATAAGTACGTCCACCTCGCTGTGATGTCACGACGTAGCCACACCGTGAAACCCTGAGAAGAGACCCATCCAAAACTGTGTGCAACAACATTTAGAAGTCAGAAAAGAAGAAATTCATCACACAGTATAAGATTGTATTTTTGCCTCATTCCTGTAAGAATCCTGCGTGTAAATGACGCATTAAAGAGTGGGACTATCCAGGACTAGCTGCAGTATGCTCAAACAACCACCAGGTAGCATCTGTGAGCAGATAATACTGTATCATCTCTTTCTCTTTCGGACTTATCAGGTCGGTAGTGCATTCATCACTCGCGCTTAAAGTGAAGGATGAGGCCAAAATACAACCTTTTAAGGCTCGAGTTTGCACATGATGCCTCCATCGTCTGTCATCAGCGATGAAGATTGGGCTGCTGCAGACGTACATTTGACCTCGCTGAACTTTACAATTGATTAAGAACCACCATGACTGTCTAGTAGACGTAGTGTGCATGAATTGTGCTCCATCCATAACCAGGCTATGTAATACAATCAAATGGGATGTATTTTAACAACAGTCACATGTCAGGATTCTATTATGGTGCGTGTTCCCGCCCCTTGTTTTGATACGGCGGTAATTTAAAGACCGATCTTAATTGACTTATTTTTTCTGTTGGAGCTGGTGCATGCACCGCAATAAGAGCCTGCTTCCTTTATTGGGCCACACACAATGTACTGAGTTCAATTTTACCATTCATAATGAATGCAGCCTCTCCATTCAGATGCAGCCATAAGCACACAGCAGATAAGAATTTAATTAAATGTAGATTAAAACCAAACAGGAAAACACACTGGCTGATAATTTTTTATCACGTCCCCTGGTCATATTTTTTCCCCTCCTCGTAGTTTCGACTTGTTCTTCCTTGGGCTACGTCTTTTCTGCTTGCCAAAAGTGGCGAAACACCTCGCACATCTCACCGTGGCGCCGTGAAATTGTATAAAATGCAAAACGAGGGGCGGTCACACGATTAATCAGAATCCTGGTGTCTGGGGAGGATGGAGGCTGGCGGAGGATTGAGGGTGGCGGACGAGGGGGGTGTTCAGAGGTGCAAGGAAGGAATTAGTTGCTTCATCCCCAAATTTGCATCATATTCCGAAGGACAATCCCAGCACTGTAGGCAACAGGAAACATATCTGGCTTTCTGCAGTGACAATTAAATGTGTTCCACAATTCTGAATAAATGTCACCTTCAGTATCAAATTGTCCGTACTTGCTAAACATGTTACACTAAGTGCCGGGAAAGAACGCCCAAGCGCAGAAAAAGCAACTATTTTTACATTTGGACTGACGGTAACACACACTCGGGCAGTAATAGTGTGTTGAACATTGCTGTACTCTGCATTTTGCATTATTTGAGTACTCACAATATTAATGTCATTTTTTTTTTATCAAACTTAACTGGACCTGCTCAGTAATTCCCCACAAGAATGACTGCTTTTTGCTCGGGGTTTAAAAAAATAACATTATGACCACTTCCACAGTCCAGCACAAGAAAAATATATGAAAATAAGCCTCCACAAATATATAATGCTTTGATGAACACTTTTCACAAGTTGCTATGTATTGTATTCATTAGTGTATTTGACAGGGACAGTGTGCATTAACATTACTGCCAAAAGGATATTTTTTAATCTGGTAATATTTGTCATTGTGCATAACAATGTTCAGTGTTGTTTAATATTAGGAAGCTGTCTTAATGAGGTGTAAAAGGTACTGATCTAACCTAATGTGTGTCCTTAAGCTTGCATTTTGTACACAGTATTTTTTTACTGGTGTTTTATTTATTTCACTTTTCTTTTGTTTAATATATATATATATATATATATATATATATATATATATATATATATATATATATATTTTTTTTTTTTTTTTTATATGTATATTTATATGTATGTATATATATATATATATATAAGTATATATTTTTTTACTGTTTTTAAAGGGATTCTGATTTACTTCTCTTTTGTTTGAGGTATATATATATATATATATATATATAAATTTTTATTTAATTATTATTTTATTTTTATTTTATTTATTTTTTATTGTTTTTATTGGTATTAATTTATTTGGAGCATGCTTATAATTAGAATCCAAATAGGCTTTTTTGTATTGACATTTACATTCACACCTTCAAGGAATTTGTCTTGGTGTACTGGTGGAAAAAACTGTTACATAATTAAAATATGATTCATCACATATTTCCAATTTCAAATTCCAACATGTCCGAAAAGGAGTAGGAAGAAGCGTAGCTAATTTGACCCTACCCCTTTTCCGTTACTTAGCAATCGCTAAAACACACTTCCTGTACTTAATCTACAACACAAACAAATACATCAATAAAATGTACCTAAATAGATAATTAAGCAGTTTTAATTTTTATAAGATGATTGCTTTCAAGTTCAAGATATACATGAGTATTCATCTTCCTTGTACTTGTTAAACAGATTGAGTTTGAACACTTTCTTAAACTGGATCATATTCGTACTTTGTTCGACTTCTTTACTTAATGCATTCCGTAATTTTAATTCCACATACTGATATGCTAAATTTTTGAAGTATACATTTTTACCCAAGGCACTATTTATCCTTTATTTTTGGGGAGACAATTTTAAGATTAGTATGAACCAAGAAATTAATACACTGTCAATTAAAGCTGAGCATGATTATGTGTGTCAAAGTAGATTTTTGGGAGTATTAATACACAGTAAACCCGAATAAGTTAGCAGAACTCAAAAAAAGTGAGGCAATCAGTTGCCACATATTTTTTGAGTTCAAAAACTCAAATATTTGAGTATATCAGATCGTAAATGTTTGGAGTTTGTTAAATGTATTTTAAAATTATAATTGAATTAAACTTACCAATTAAGCCAACTCAAAAATTGTCCTCTTTGTGTCTGCTGCCTGAAGAGGAAGTGCACGCAAATGCTACAAAATAAAAGCACTTCCTCTGTGTGTGTGTGTGCGTGCGTGCGTGCATGCATGTAATAATTTATATATATATATATATATATATATATATATACATACACACACAGAGTATAATAATACAAATCTATAATGCAATTGATTCATTCTTAATTTATTCTTGATTGGATTCATTGATTTGTTCAAAAGTATGTTTAATCCGCTGAGTTTTAAGTAACTGTGAGTTAATTATTTTAAGTAACAGTTACATAATCTGCATACAAGTTAATATTAATTAAAAATAACAAGTTTAATAAACCTAAAAAGAAGGAAAATGTTACTCACACTCAACATTTTTAAGTAAGTACAGCTTTTAACAACTTTTTAAGTTTACACTACTTATTCTAATTAATTTTTTTGAGCATTCTGGTTTACAGTTCATTTTGTCATCTATAGATGACAAAATGAACTGGAAATCTCATATACAAAATATACAACATAAGGTGGCAAGAAACATTTCAATAATGAACAAAGCAAATTACGTCCTGGGCCAAAAATCACTTCATATTCTCTACTGCTCGCTAGTGTTACCATATCTCAATTATTGTGCAGAAATATGGGGAAACAACTACAAATGTGCGCTTCATTCGTTAACAGTGTTACAAAAAAGATCAATTAGACTGATACATAATGTTGGATATAGAGAACATACAAACCTTTTATTCATTGAGTCAAAAATATTGAAGTTCGATGATTTGGTAAAATTGCAAACAGCTAAAATGATGTACAAAGCAAACTATAACCTGCTACCCAAGAATGTCCAACAATTCTTCTCTACTAAAGAGGAGAAATATAACCTTAGAGGAAAATCTAATTTAAAACATGTGTATGCACGTACAACACTTAGATCCTTTAGCATATCAGTATGTGGAATTATTAAATTATGGAATGAGTTAAGTAAAGAAGTTAAACAATGTACTGATATGATCCAGTTTAAGAGGTTGTTCAAATAATAGTACAAAGAAGAAGAATTATGAGAAACACTTTCAACTAGAGATGTCCTATAATATCGGCCTGCCGATATTATCGGCCGATAAATGCGTTAAAATGTAATATCGGAAATTATCGGTATCGTTTTTTTTAATTATCGGTATGGTTTTTTTTTTTCGTTAATTAAATCAACATAAAAAACACAAGATACACTTACAATTAGTGCACCAACCCAAAAAACCTCCCTCCCCCATTCACACTCATTCACACAAAAGGGTTGTTTCTTTCTGTTATTAATATTCTGGTTCCTACATTATATATCAATATATATCAATACAGTCTGCAAGGGATACAGTCCGTAAGCACACATGATTGTGCGTGCTGCTGGTTCACTAATAGTACTAACCTTTAACCGTTCATTTTACTAATTTTCATTAATTACTAGTTAATTACTTTTTTATTCAAGAAAATGTTTTTAATTTATTTATCTCAATTTATTTTTTTTATTTTTTTTAAAAGTACCTTATCTTCACCATACCTGGTTGTCCAAATTAGGCATAATAATGTGTTTATTCGACGACTGTATATATCGGTTGATATCGGTATCGGTTGATATCGGTAACGGTTATTAAGAGTTGGACAATATCGGAATATCGGATATCGGCAAAAAGCCATTATCGGACATCCCTACTTTCAACCTTATTGAAAATAAGATATTCTTCATCTCAGTATGTTTATCATGACTAACTTAATTATCTATTACAAAAACTGCTGTATTAATCATTCACTGATGTCATTGTGCTACAAAAAGAAGTCAGTAAATGAACGTATGTATTTGTAGACGCTCTGAAGTGGGAAAGGGGTAGGCTTGAATAAGCTTTGCTTCTTCCTACTCCTTTTCGGACATGATGTAAAGTGAAATTGTGTGATATATTATGCTGTAAGTGTGTTCATGCTCGAAATAAACTAAAGAAAGAAAGAAAGTAGAGCGCTCGGTCATAATGGGGTTTTGTAGCCATAATTTAAGATCTATTTAAAAATCAGTGATGATCTGATGTGCTTGTGCGCGTTTTTATTGAGGCATATACTGTACGCGTCCATATGGGGTGGAGCGCCTGAAAGGTTGCAAGGGTTTCAAACAGGATGTTGGTGATGATGCATTAGGTCCTGAACACCTCCGCAGTGGCAGCGCCACGGTGTGCCCTCGTGCCTTCGTGCCCACTGCCCTGCTGCTGCATCGCGGTTCCACTCTATTACCCTCACGCAGGCAATTGGCCCTTTCTGTGGGGAAAAGAGCAATTTCCTGTCGCAGTCTGTTTGATCAAGTGCTAAACCCTTGTGATCAATAGAGAGACAGATGTCGACTCCAGATGGCCGCATGGTGATACCTGGGGCAACGACCACTGAATGGCAATGAGCAAGGGCGAGCCAGCGCTGTCCCGGCCGAGACACGGCCTGACAGACGCAATTAGGCCTTTTAGCCCCTTGTTATTTATGTATTTACAAACCCAGAGAATTGGCACATGTTTGTAAGCAATATGTGGAATTAGAGCAGGGGCGGGTACTTTAAACCAGGGGTGTCCAAACTTTTTGACTTGAGGGCCGCATTGGGCGAAAAAAATGTAGCTACTTCTAAATCACTAATCCTGGTCTCCATGGCGACAAATAAAGTAAGTTGCTTACAAGTATCATCCCTGCAGGACGAGGAATAGCTAAACATGCTTCACTACACACCGTAGCTCACCGGCGTCACAATGTAAACAAACGCCATTGGTGGATCTACACCTGACATCCACTGTAATGATACCAAGTACAGGCACGTATATGATTACGTCAATATTTTTTTGCATTACAACATCTTCTTTCGTTTTTTTTAAATGTATGTTGTGTTTATAAACTCAGGAAATATGTCCCTGGTAGAGATGCGCGGTTTGCGGGCACAACCGCGGAGTCCGCGGATTATCCGCGGATCGGGCGGATGAAATTTAAAAAAAATAGATTTTATCCACTGGTCGGGTCGGGCGGTTGAAAAAAAAAAAAAGAAAGATTTTAAATAGATTCAGGCGGGTGGCAGTTAAACCAATTCGGAAATATATATACATAGTTAATTGTTGTTACCCACATACGAAAAACGAGCAGGCACCTGCAGCATATGCCACAACAGAAGAAAAAAAAAAGAGGAGATGGACACTTTTACGGAGCGGAGAAGGGACGCCTCGCCGGGGTCCGGGACCGAGGCCCCTTCCCCCGAGAGGGCCCCACCGGGAGCCGTAGCTGAGGCGATCCGCGAGAAGGGCCCGACGCACGTCCAGGGTCACCACCGCGCCCACCGCACCGACACCCCGCCTCGTCCGCCTTCGCCGCGGTCGGCGTCACGCGCAGCAGGTAAGCAGCTTACCTTCCCGCCACCCCTGTTGCCGGGGGCGCGTAACAGGGGTCACTCCGCGCGCAGTGCGCTCACGAAAGGGGTGGGGCTCACCCTGGTTTATATAGACAGCAGGACGGTGGCCATGGAAGTCGGAAACCGCTAAGGAGTGTGTAACAACCCACCTGCCGAATCAACTAGCCCTGAAAATGGATGGCGCTGGAGCGTCGGGCCCATACCCGGCCGTCGCCGGCAGCGAGACGCGCTTGGAGGTGCGCTCAGCGCGGCTCCCATATGATTGCGCACTGGTGTGCGTCTGGGCCGTGACAGCGTGGCACGCGAATGTCTGTGCTGCATTGGATCAGTCTCCTTTCTTTAACAGGCAAAAGCTTTATAACCTCACTAATGCCTTGCATCGTCTATATTAGATATATAACAACGGGCGGGTGCGGGCGGATGCGGTTCTGATTAAATGTTATATCGGGTGGATGGCGGATGGTTGACGACTTTCTGATGCGGTTGCGGATGAAATAATTGCCTATCCGCGCATCTCTAGTCCCTGGACACATGAGGACTTTGAATATGACCAATGTATGATCCTGTAACTACTTGGTATCTGATTGATTGATACCCAAATTTGTGGTATCATCCAAAACTAATGTAAAGTATCAAACAACAGAAGAATAAGTGATTATTACATTTTAACAGAAGTGTAGATAGAACATGTTAAAAGAGAAGGGAAGCAGATATTAACAGTAAATGAACAAGTACATTAATAATTCATTTTCTACCACTTGTCCTTAATAATGTTGACAAAATAATAGAATGATAAATGACACAATATGTTACTGCATATGTCAGCAGACTAATTAGGAGCCTTACTACTAAAAGAGAAGTAGTCTAGTATGTTCACTATTTTATTTAAGGACTTAACTGCAATAAGAAACATATGTTTAATGTACCCTAAGATTTTTTGTTAAAGTAAATCCGATAATGCAATTTTTTTGTGGTCCCCCTTATTTAGAAAAGTACCAAAAATTATCGAAATAATTTTAGTACCGGTACCAAAATATCGGTATCGTTACAACACTAGTGTGGGGAGTGTTTTGCATTGCTCCCATCATGCATTGTAGAGGCTTAAAATCAGGGGTGTTAAACGTACAGCCCGCGGGCCGGATCAGGCCCACGAACAGGTTTTTTTCAGCCCGCGGGATGAGTATAAAAGTATAAAAATGAGCTGAAATTTTTTAATGAAAGAAATTGCTGTTCTAAATGTGTCCACTAGATGTCGCAATAGCAATCCTTTGTATCGTTGTAGATTATGTAAATAAAATAAACCACATGATGTTAGTGCACCAAATTACATAAATAACATTCTGTAATTTAATTTTGTTATAATTGTTTTATCTTAATTGAAAATTAACACCAATGAGTTCACTGAACATTATCACATAATTTATTCAGAAAGTATAAATAACGACAAATAAAGATAGAATACTATTAACCGCAACATGTAAGTGTAAAAAAAACAAACATGATTTGTACATTTTCAAAATGTGCTTGTTCTATTTTTAAACAAAGAAAACATTCTGAAGTTGTCTTTATTTTCAAGTTATCGTGCTGTGATTTTACCTGTCTGACCCACTTGGGAGTAGATTTTTCTCCATGTGGCCCCCGATCTAAAACGAGTTTGACACCCCTGCTTTAAATTGATGTCATTTTGAATTAATATCGTGTTTTGACTTTGTTATAGTGTGTGAATGTGAGTGTGAATGTTGTCTGTCTGTTGGCCCTGCGATGAGGTGGCAACTTGTCCAGGGTGTACCCCGCTTTCCGCCCGAATGCAGCTGAGCTAGGCTCCAGCACCCCTCGCCACCCCGAAAGGGACAAGCGGTAGAAAATGGATGGATGGATGGATAACACCTGCAAAGTTCAGTGAGTAGGTTGTGGTATGTGTGACCATGTGTGTTGACTTTTTGTGTTCGTTGCATTTTTTTCCAATGTTTGGATTGGGTCATATTAGTATATGCTGTGCTGTGGACAATTCAAAGTACAATTAATGGTTGTTACTCATGTTTTCCACAACATGGCAGCAAGTTTGCAGGAATTAGCTTGTCAAACCTTCAAAATAAAGCTGGTGGCGGGCCAGAATATGTATTACCGTATTTTTCGGACTATAAGTCGCAGTTTTTTTCATAGTTTTCATAGCGACTTATGTGTGAAATTATTAACACATTACCGTAAAAGATCAAATAATATCATTTAGCTCATTCACGTAAGAGACTAGACGTATAAGATTTCATGGGATTTAGCGATTAGGAGTGACAGATTGTTTGGTAAACGTATAGCATGTTCTATATGTTATAGTTATTTGAATGACTCTTACCATAATATGTTACGTTAACATACCAGGCACGTTCTCAGTTGGTTATTTATGCCTCATATAACGTACACTTATTCAGCCTGTTGTTCACTATTCTCTATTTATTTTAAATTGCCTTTCAAATGTCTATTCTTGGTGTTGGCTTTTATCAAATAAATTTCCCCCAAAAATGCGACTTATACTCCAGTGCGACTTATATATGTTTTTTTTTTTTCCTTCTTTATTATGCATTTTCGGCCGGTGCGACTTATACTCCGAAAAATACAGTACATTATGTTACGGTGGGGTCACTTGTTAATGCGCGGATTGTTTCCCCAAGATGCAGACGGAACTCCGGAATCAGCGTGCAGGTAGGAAAATGATTTATTGTCCATAAATCAGTCAGGAATACACAAAATGCAAGAAAAGCGTGCCGATAGCGCGGAAGTTATGGCGAAGCTTAGAACAGGAATCAAAAAGGTAAACAAACGTAACTTGTGTGACGCAAACAAGACAGCCAGACTGAGTGTGGCGAAAAGCAGGATTAAGTAGCTCTCTGATTAGTGCCCGGGAGCAGGTGAGCGTCCCAAACAGGTGAAAATAATCAGCACCAATGGCAACCAAGAAAACACAAACCCAGGGGTGCTGAAACAGAACTAAGGGAGTCTTTAACTAAACAAAAGGGTCATGACACATCACTTCACAAAACTACTGCAGTTGTTATTAGTACATTCTATTGTATTTTTTTCAACACAATTTTTCCTATGTAAACATTTTTAAAAAGTCACGTTACATATTATTTGAATGACTCTTACCATAATATGTTATGTTTACATACCAGGCACGTTCTCAGTTGGTTATTTATGCCTCATATGACGTACACTTATTCAGCCTGTTGTTCACTATTCTTTATTTATTTTAAATTGCCTTTCAAATGTCTATTCTTGGTGTTGGATTTTATCAAATAAATGTCCCCCAAAAAATGCGACTTATACTCCAGCGCGACTTATATATGTTTTTTTTTCCTTATTTATTATGCATTTTCGGCCGGTGCGACTTATACTCCGAAAAATACGGTACATTATGTTACGGTGGGGTCACTTGTTAATGCGCGGATCGTTTCCCCAAGATGCAGACGGAACTCCGGAATCAGCGTGCAGGTAGGAAAATGATTTATTGTCCATAAATCAGTCAGGAATACACAAAATGCAAGAAAAGCGTGCCGATAGCGCGGAAGCTATGGCGAAGTTCAGAACAGGAATCAAAAAGGTAAACAAACGTATCTTGTGTGACGCAAACAAGACAGCCAGACTGAGTGTGGCGAAAAACAGGATTAAGTAGCTCTCTGATTAGTGCCCGGGAGCAGGTGAGCGTCCCAAACAGGTGAAAATAATCAGCACCAATGGCAACCAAGAAAACACAAACCCAGGGGTGCTGAAACAGAACTAAGGGAGTCTTTAACTAAACAAAAGGGTCATGACACATCACTTCACAAAACTACTGCAGTTGTTATTAGTACATTCTATTGTATTTTTTTCAACACAATTTTTCCTATGTAAACATTTTTAAAAAGTCACGTTACATATTATTTGAATGACTCTTACCATAATATGTTACGTTTACATACCAGGCACGTTCTCAGTTGGTTATTTATGCCTCATATAACGTACACTTATTCAGCCTGTTGTTCACTATTCTTTATTTATTTTAAATTGCCTTTCAAATGTCTATTCTTGGTGTTGGCTTTTATCAAATACATTTCCCCAAAAAATGCGACTTATACTGCAGTGCGACTTATATATGTTTTTTTTTCTTCTTTATTATGCATTTTTGGCCGGTGCGACTTAAAACCAAAACAAACAGGCTAAAGAACAGCTTCTTCCCCAGGGCCATAACCATCCTGAACGGACTGCCCCATTGTCCCTCATAACTGCCTTCTCTTCGGTGCAATAACCCATTCCACCAACCACCCTGTTTTTGTTTTGTTTTTTCATGTATATATTCATTTCACACCATATTCATTGCACTTCTACATTTTTTAAATTTTTATATATTTGCACATTGTTTTTCTAGCATGCACACATCGCACTGTATGGAATGGCCTCAATCTCGTTACCTTGCGTAATGACAATAAAGCTGATTCTGATTCTGATTCTGATTCTGATACTCCGGAGCGACTTATACTCCGAAAAATACGGTAAAACGGAAGACACGCAGGGTTTGTGTAACAGTTAGAAATGCTCTGTGTGAATTAGGGACTAAATTCAAGAACAATAATGTTTGAGCTCCGAGGCGGATGACAGGTGCGTCTCAGTGGCTCAGTCCTTCTGGAGACTAAGAAAATAACTGCCAGCACCAGAAGGCCAAAAGTAGACTTCTCCAAAGAGGAGAGACGAGGCGGGAGGGACGCTCCCAGTTTTTAAATGGCGAGCATTTGCATTAGGCTGGCATCAGATATACAACACACACACACACACACACACACACAGGCTGGCCATGTGGTGTAGGGCCAGAGCCATGTTGGAGGAGGCACTGAGGCACGCAGAACGGCTTTGCTGCTCTCACAGAAGACAACTGGTCCTACTGAGGCATGATGGGGAAGGAGGATGTGGACTACGGGGTGGGAGGCGGGGGGGAAGACAATCAAATTGTGTTATGTCCAAAGGGGGTCACAAGAGGTCTTTTGGTCCCATTAGCGAGGCTTGGTCCGAACAGGTCCCCAACCAGCCGGCCGCCCCAGCAGGGGCCGCGGTAAACACATGTCGACTAGACGCAACCAGGACACTCGCAGAACTACCCGCAGAGAAGGATACCTAATAGAGAGCTCAGTGGGACGGACCTGTCCAAGAATAAAGCAGAGCGCGGGAGAGGAGCCAGTCGCGGCTTTGCTTAAACAGTCCACTTTTTCTATGTGTGTGTGTGTGTGTGTGTGTGTGTGTGTGTGTGTGTGTGTGTGTGTGTGTGTGTGTGTGTGTGTGTGTGTGTGTGTGTGTGGAAACAGCTTTGCTCTGTTGGAGTCTGTGGCTGCTATTGTCTAACGCTGACTGCACAAAGTTACTAAATGTCTTCTTTATTTGTATCATGTGTACATTGGGAACAGTTAATTTACCTAAAATAATACTACTAATAATAGAATAGAATAGAATCCTTGTATTGTCATTGGCGTCATAGTAACAGCAGAACTGAGTGTCATCCATCAGTGTAAGACTAGTAAAAATACCAATATGAATGGTGATAAAAACACAAATATTGCACTTTAACGTATTCCGTTGAAGTTATTTTGCACGTTTTTCTAAAAAAAAAATCCAGCAGTGTAGCATTCTTAAAGGCTGTTGAAATTGTGGTAAATTAGCCATGTTTATTTCTACTTGAATTTAATGAATTTAGAACAAGAAAAGACAAAAAAAAAAGTTTTCTTTAATGACAAAATAAATCAAATCAAACGTTATTTATGACGCTTTTCATACGTAGGCAAGTGGCAAACACAAAGTGCTGTACACATTAAAAAAAGAACACGTGCATGCACACACACACACACACACACACACACACACACACACACACACACACACACACTGAGCACTATTGACAATCACTAAACAAAACATGGCGTGGCTCTGAGGAGTGAGTTAACGCCATTTTTGAGGCGTCCATAACTCAAATTGAGGCCATCTAAAAAATAAGTATAAAACATATGACAAAATGTATGTAAAAATGAAATATAAATGACTCATTAATTAGTTAATAAGAACATAACATTAGGAGAATAATAGTAATAATAGCAGTAAACGCAATAGAAAATTACACAATAAAAATCTACATTAACTTAGGCTTAGACTTAGACTTAGACAAACTTTAATGATCCACAAGGGAAATTGTTCCACACAGAGGCTCAGTTACAAATGATGGAAAAGATTGAAAGGACAATGCAGGTATAAAATAGACTAAAAGCAATATAAAATATAAGGCTTAGACTTAGACTTCCTTTTTATTGTCATTCAAATTTGAACTTTACAGTACAGATAAGAATGACATTTTGTTGCATTAGCTCATGGTAGTGCAGGATAAAAAAAAGCAATAAGGTGCATATATAAATAAATAAATAGGTTACTGTACAGATAAATGTATTGCACTTTTTCATATGCGTCCACATTTATGGATGTATGTTATATTGTCTTTTTTATTCCAGCGAGTTAATCCATTTTGGGGATTGTTGAGGGGATAATTATGATGCGTTCAAGAGTCTTACAGCCTATATAACATATACAGTATATGTAATATTTACATAATATATGTACTGTATAGGATATATACTGATATACTATATGTTTATATCATATGTACAATATATAACAATTACCATGTACAATATTACAGTGTAAGACAAGTAAAAATACCTCAAATATGAACGGTCATAAAAACACAAATATTGTAACGTATTCCATTGAAGTTAAATATTACGTATATATGTTATATTTTATATTGCTTTTAGTCTATTTGATACCTGCATTATGATACATTAAAATACACTATAAACATGTACCAGGATTTCAAAGAATTTAACAGCATTTTTCCACAGTAAAATACTGCATTCAATGTTTACTGTAACATTATAATCAATTACAGTACCGCTAAATTCCACTGCAATGAACTGTTTCTCCACAGTAAAATACTGTAATCCTAGTCCTCTGTAATACCACAACAAATTACTGTAAAATCCAACTGATTTGTCTCCTCTGGGTTCCTTTAGAGCTGTGGTCCCCAACCACCGGGCCACACAAGAAATAAAAAAAATAAAAAAATACAAAATTTTATTTTTTTATTTTTATTAAATCAACATAAAAAACACAAGATACACTTACAATTAGTGCACCAACCCAAAAAAACTCCTTCCCCCATTTTACACTTATTCACACTCATTCACACAAAAGGGTTGTTTCCTTCTGTTATTAATATTCTGGTTCCTACATTATATATCAATATATATCAATACAGTCTGCAGAGATACAATCCGTAAGCACACGTGATTGTATGTTTTTATGACAAAAAAAATCAATAAACATAAACAATAAGCAGAGTATTTCACAATAAAACACATTTGTAACGTTACAGCATGTAGTTGTGATGTCATTGTCATTAGAGATGTCCGATATTATCGGCCGATAAATGCATTAAAATGTAATATCGGAAATGATCGGTATCGTTTTTTTAATTATCGGTATCATTTTTTTTTTTTTTTTTTTAATTAAATCAACATAAAAAACACAAGATACACTTACAATTTGTGCACCAACCCAAAAAACCTCCCTCCCCATACACTCATTCACACAAAAAAGTTGTTTCTTTCTGTTATTAATATTCTGGTTCCTACATTACATATCAATATATATCAATACAGTCTGCAAGGGATACAGTCCGTAAGCACACATGATTGTATTTTTTTATGACAAAAAAAAAAAAACATAAACAATAAGCAGAGTATTTCACAAAAAAACACATTTGTGACGTTACAGCATGTAGAGATGTCCGATAATATCGGCCGATAAATGCGTTCAAATGTAAAATCGGAAATTATCAGTATCGTTTTTTTATTATCGGTATCGTTTTTTTTTTAGTTTTTATTTTTTTTTTTTTTTTTTTTTTTTATTAAATCAACATACAAATTACAATTAGTGCACCAACCCAAAAAACCTCCCTCCCCCATTTACACTCATTCACACAAAAGGGTTGTTTCTTTCTGTTATTAATATTCTGGTTCCTACATTATATATCAATATATATCAATACAGTCAGCAAGGGATACAGTCTGTAAGCACACATGATTGTGCGTGCTGCTGGTCCACTAATAGTACTAACCTTTAACAGTTAATTTGACTCATTTTCATTAATTACTAGTTTCTATGTAACTGTTTTTATATTGTTTTCCTTTCTTTTTTATTCAAGAAAATGTTTTTAATTTATTTATCTTATTTTATTATTATTTTTAAAAAGTACCCTATCTTCACCATACCTGGTTGTCCAAATTAGGCATAATAATGTGTTAATTCCATCCATCCATCCATCCATTTTCTACCGCTTAGTCCCTTCGGGGTAACGGGGGGGCGCTGGAGCCTATCTCAGCTACAATCGGGCGGAAGGCGGGGTACACCCTGGACAAGTCGCCACCTCATCACAGGGCCGTTCCTACATTATATATCAATATATATCAATACAGTCTGCAAGGGATACAGTCCTTAAGCACACATGATTGTGCGTGCTGCTGGTCCACTAATAGTACTAACCTTTAACAATTAATTGTACAAATTTTCATTAATTACTAGTTTCTATGTAACTGTTTTTATATTGTTTTACTTTCTTTTTTATTCAAGAAAATGTTTTTAATTTATTTATCTTATTTTATTAAAAAGTACCTTATCTTCACCATACCTGGTTGTCCAAATTAGGCATAATAATGTGTTAATTCCACGACTGCATATATCGGTTGATATCGGTATCGGTAATTAAGAGTTGGACAATATCGGCAAAAAGCCATTATTTATTATTATTATTATTGTCATGAACTGTAAAATTGCCAGTGTTAAGTCACACCATTTAGTTGTAACTTGATTGTAATTACTGTAACTGTTACTGTGAAAGTAGTGCAATTATTACTTACAGTGAAGCTTTTCATTTCCACATCTATTCTGTTCTCCTTCATAATTATGAAAAGACTATTAGCCAGCAAACATACTGTGTCAGTGTGCTGAAAATCTCCGCAAAAAAAACCTGTTTTAATTTAATTTAACTTTTTTTTTTTATTATTATTCTTTCATTTCAGTTCACAGTGAATGTTCCCCTACTGTAGAGAGAGTGTGTATAGGTCTCCCCTGGGATGACTTTTTAATTTGCAGATTGTGCCCTGCATGCCATTCGCTCAAGGCCATCCGTGTGCTCTATTAGCTATATGTACAACAAAAACACTAAAATAAGCCTGGACACAATAGAAGGGGGGAAAAAATGGGCAAGGTTTGTAAACACATATTGAACAATATTTAATTATCCTGGAGGAAAACTGTGTGTTGAATTGTAAAACCAACATATCTATAAATGCATGGAAGACTTTTGATGGTACGGCTTTCTAGCTCCCGCGACACGTTTCCTAGGTAAAGATAGACATGTCAAACGTTGGCAGGAGGAGGCCTTTTGCTTGCAATTCTCGTGACAAAAAGATCTTTACAACGTGCCTGCAAGCATAGATGTAAAGGCACAACTGCTGCTTGGGTGTGTGTATATGTACTGTATGTCTGCGCCAGCTCTGCAAGCCCCTTGGCAGCAGCTTTGAGCATGAGAAGAGTGCCACCTGGTGGTCATTCTGCACCTGCTCTGGACAAAGTGGGGACTGAGAGGGAGCGGATCAATCTGGGAAATAATAGCCTCTAATTTGACTTGAGTGTAGCATCAATAGTAATGAGCTTGTTCGGGAGGCGTGCGTGTCCGGATCGAACTCGGCTCACTTTCCTGACTGCCGTGAATGTGCTGCCGTGACGCCATTAATGAAGTATATCTATTAATCCTTCCATCTGACGGGGGGGGAGTGCTAAGACAGCAATGAGTCATCCTATTGTGTGCAACTGTGGCCATCCAGAAACATTCCAAATATTTACCAGTATTCATGAGCCCGGTTTGTTTGGTGTTTGTCAATGCATCGTGAGGCTGTCAGGTGCACACACACACACACACACACACACACACACACACACGTTGTTCATGCATCCATTGGAGCTGCATCACAGTAAAGTGCTGTAATTTACTTGACCTCCAATAAAGCTTTGTTCCGAAATGAAAGAAGTGTCGGTTGGCAGTGTGCAGCTACTTGATATTCGTAGGTGTGCGCAGCTCGTTCTTATTTGACCAGAAGGAGTTGGAGCTGATTTGAAGACAAGGAGAGTAGAGGTCTTTAATTACAACTCTCGCCTGTGGCTTCAGGCTCCGCTGGCCTCGCTTCACAATTAAGAGCCAACAGTTAGCCCGCTGCCAATGGACGACTGGAACCAACGAAAGAAGGAAGTTTTAACAACCGTCATTAAGCTTATAGAGAGAGAGCCCACAAAAAAGCATTAGAGCCACAAGGCAATCTGTCATAGGACCCATCCATCTATTTTCTACTGCTTGTCCCTTTCGGGGTTGCGGGGGGTGCTGGAGCCTATCTCAGCTGCACCCTGGACAAGTCGCCACCTCATCGCAGGGCCAACACAGATAGACAGACAACATTCACACTCACAGTTTTCTTAAAGGGGAACATTATCACAATTTCAGAAGGGTTAAAACCATTAAAAATCAGTTCCCAGTGGCTTATTATATTTTTCGAAGTTTTTTTCAAAATTTTACCCATCACGCAATATCCCTAAAAAAAGCTTCAAAGTGCCTGATTTTAACCATCGTTATATACACCCGTCCATTTTCCTGTGACGTCACACAGTGATGCCAATACAAACAAACTTGGCGCTAGAGATGCGCGGATAGGCAATTATTTCATCCGCAACCGCATCAGAAAGTCGTCAACCATCCGCCATCCACCCGATGTAACATTTGATCAGAACCGCACCCGCCCGTTGTTATATATCTAATATAGACGATGCAAGGCATTAGTGAGGTTATAAAGCTTTTGCCTGTTAAAGAAAGGAGACTGATCCAATGCAGCACAGACATTCGCGTGCCACGCTGTCACGACCCAGACGCACACCAGTGCGCAATCATATGGGAGCCGCGCTGAGCCCACCTCCAAGCGCGTCTCGCTGCCGGCGACGGCCGGGTATGGGCCCGACGCTCCAGCCCCATCCATTTTCAGGGCTAGTTGATTCGGCAGGTGGGTTGTTACACACTCCTTAGCGGGTTCCGACTTCCATGGCCACCGTCCTGCTGTCTATATCAACCAGGGTGAGCCCCACCCCTTTCGTGAGCGCACTGCGCGCGGAGTGACGCCTGTTACGCAGGGGTGGCGGGCAGGTAAGCTGCGCGGGCGGAGCGCGCTGAGTGACCCCTGTTACGAGCCCCCGGCCACGGGGGTGGCGGGCAGGTAAGCTGCTTACCTGCTGCGCGTGACGCCGGCCGCGGCGAAGGCGGACGAGGCGGGGTGTCGGTGCGGTGGTGACCCTGGACGTGCGTCGGGCCCTTCTCGCGGATCGCCTCAGCTACGGCTCCCGGTGGGGCCCTCTCGGGGGAAGGGGCCTCGGTCCCGGACCCCGGCGAGGCGTCCCTTCTCTGCTCCGTAAAAGTGTCCATCTCTTTTTTTTTTTTCTTCTGTTGTGGCATATGCAGCAGGTGCCTGCTCGTTTTTCGTATGTGGGTAACAACATTTAACTATGTATATATATTTCCGAATTGGTTTAACTGCCACCCGCCTGAATCTATTTAAAATCTAATTTTTTTAAATTTCAACCGCCCGACCCGACCCGACCCGCGGATAAAATCTAATTTTTTTTTATTTCATCCGCCCGATCCGCGGATAATCCGCGGACTCCGCGGTTGTGCCCGCAAACCGCGCATCTCTACATGGCGCATAGAACAGCAAGCTATAGCGACATTAGCTCGGATTCAGACTCGGATTTCATCGGCTTAAGCGATTCAACAGATTACGCATGTATTGAAACGGATGGTTGTAGTGTGGAGGCAGGTAACGAAAACGAAATTGAAGAAGAAACTGAAGCTATTGAGCCATATCGGTTTGAACCGTATGCAAGCGAAACCGACGAAAACGACACGACAGCCAGCGACACGGGAGAAAGCGAGGACGAATTCGGCGATCGCCTTCTAACCAACGATTGGTATGTGTTTGTTTGGCATTAAAGGAAACTAACAACTATGAACTAGGTTTACAGCATATGAAATACATTTGGCAACAACATGCACTTTGAGAGTGCAGACAGCCCATTTCAGGCGCGCTAAGAACATATATTTTTCCACGATTTCAGCACTCAGGTTAACCATACCTAAATAGACACAAAATACTGCATTACACAAGACTACCCGAATGTACTCGAATGATTGAAAAAAATAAATGTTTTTAAGCTAAATTATTGGTAAACACAGTTCATGTATAATAATTTACATAAAACCGCGAGTAATGAATAAAGTTTTCATCAATTAATATATTCTGTAGACATACCCTCATCCGCTCTCTTTTCCTGAAAGCTGATCTGTCCAGTTTTGGAGTTGATGTCAGCATCTGCTTTGAGTGTCGCAGGATATCCACACATTCTTGCCATCTCTGTCGTAGCATAGCTTTCGTCGGTAAAGTGTGCGGAACAAACGACTGACCATTCCGTCGGCTTTCCCCACAGCCTCGTATTTTGAACACATTTCGTCCAATTTCTTGCCACTTTCGCATCTTTGGGCCACTGGTGCAACTTGAATCCGTCCCTGTTCGTGTTGTTACACCCTCCGACAACACACCGACGAAAGTGAAAAAATGACGTCATCGCTCCGAGAGCGAATAATAGAAAGGCGTTTAATTCGCCAAAATTCACCCATTTAGAGTTCAGAAATCGGTTAAAAAAATATATGGTCTTTTTTCTGCAACATCAAGGTATATATTGACGCTTACATAGGTCTGGTGATAATGTTCCCCTTTAACTAAAAGCTTTACTAAAAAGAGAAGTTTTCAAATGTTTCTTAAAACTTTCAACACAGTCAAGATCACGGAGGGACTGGTGCAAATAGTTCCAGAATCTGGGAGCTTTAGCCTGGAATGCCAGGTCTCCACGGGTTTTTGGGATCTTTAGAAGACCCTGGCTTGAAGACCGGACGGAGGCTGCGCCCTTAAGAGTAGGGGCATAGCAAGTCAGTGATGTACTGAGGGGCTCCACCATGTAATGGACGGAATGTCAGGACTAAAATCTTAAACTCAATGCGGAATTTAACTGGAAGCCAAAGAAGACTGGATAAACCGGGGGTGATATGGGATTTTCTGGGTGCACCCAAAAGTCTGGCAGACGCATTTTGTACAGTCTGAAGTCTCTTTAGCGTTGACTTGTTGAAAAGAGAATTGCAATAGTCAATACGAGACGAAATGAACGCGTGAATAAAATGTAGTTTGTGCACACCTGGGGGTAGGAAAGAGTCAAAAAAGGTGGATTTGATTAATTGCACTTGTAGATCTGTCCTGACAGAAGCCAGTATCTTCGAGGATGGTAAAGGGGTCAGTCGCCATGATGACATCACAGATCGCTTCAGCCTTCCAGTTGTCTGTGACAAACCTTCTGCACTTTTCAAACACTGAGGCGATAGACTTAGACAAACTTTAATGATACACAAGGGAAATTGTTCAACACAGTAGCTCAGTTACAATGATGGAAAGTGTAAGGATGGAAAGGACAATGCAGGTATAAATAGACTAATATAGCGATAAAAAAATCTAACATATATACGAATATATACATAATATGTGTACAGAATAATATATATATACAGATATATTATATTATGTCTATAACATATATACAATATATACCAATGACCATGTACAATATTACAGTTTATGTGACAGCAGCAGCATAAAATAGAGAGTAGATCCAGCAGAAAAAAGAAAATAAAAACAAAGAGAAGTAGCTAATATGTCAGGTGTCAGGTAATAGGCAGATATCATCTATTGCTGTATGGCGAGTGATTATACATAGGCACCCTCTCTAGATGCATGCCTTTTTGTAAGCTTTCACAACACAGTGATTAGTGATTCTGGTGTTTCAGGCGGCTGATCAAGTTCGATGTGTTTAAGTTGCAGAATATTTGACGCAAATAGCAAGCGAAAAGTTTTCCTTTGAAACGGTGAAGAAGTCCCACAAAACGCCATGCGTGTTTATAATGAGCTCAGGGGAAGTTTACCACAGGCTTACAGCACGGCAAGTCGGAGAAAAGGAGCGCTTGGTTTGCTCACCCTAACCCACCTACAGCACAGTAGGGGTAAAATTATGTTGATATTTTCTATTTTTTTATGTTATCACATCGATTATTTTATTTATGTGACATCACAATTCCTCATAACTGACCTGATAATAATCAGTCCAATATTTGTCTTTGGTCACTCTACCCATGCTATACATAACGCCAACAATGTCAGCTATATATCAAACCTCAATTGATTGATTGATTGAAACTTTTATTAGTAGATTGCACAGTACAGTACATATTCCGTGCAATTGACCACTAAATGGTAACACCCGAATAAGTTTTTCAACTTGTTTAAGTTGGGGTCCACTTAAATCAATTCATGGTAAACAACAAACCACCAAAGTCCATGAATAATTGTCAACATTTTCTGTCAATAAGTTATCAGTAAGGGCTTTAGAATTTGACTCCTTTTCAGACTTGTTGAAATGTGATGGCGTGAACATGATCATGTCCAATATGTCTGAATAAGTCAACCAAACCATACCTTTTTAGAATTGTCCAAAACAATTAGTGAAGCATCCAAGAACAGCATATTAATAAATGCATTAGACATACATCTTCAACAACAAACTTTGCCGAGTTTGCCCAAACTTACAGGACCAGAAGCCAAATAATGACCATCAAATTTAGAAGAAGTTAGCGATAATAATAATAACAATAGTAATAATAATAATGTGCCTGAAATTTGATAACAAGTGATGCTGGTATTATAACGATTTCAGTTTGGGGAAAAATAAAACAGTTAAATAGAAAAATAATTAAATGGAAAAATAAATTAATAAAAATGTGTGTGTGTGTGTGTGTGTGTGTGTGTGTGTGTGTGTGTGTGTGTGTGTGTGTGTGTGTGTGTACAGTACAGGCCAGAAGTTTGGACACACCTTCTCATTTCAATGCGTTTTCTTTATTTTCATGACTATTTACCTTGTAGATTGTCACTGAAGGTATCACAACTATGACACCTGTGAAGTGAAAACCATTTCAGGTGACTACCTCTTGGAGCTCATCGAGAGAATGCCAAGGGTGTGCAAAACGGTATTCAGAGCAAAGGGTGGCTATTTTGAAGAAACTAGAATATAAAACATGTTTTCAGTTGTTTCACCTTTTTTTTGTTAAGTACATAACTCCACATGTGTTCATTCATAGTTTTGATGCCTTCAGTGACAATCTACAATGAAAATAAAAGAATACAATTGAAATTAAAAAAACACATTGAATGAGGTGTCCAAACCTATATATATATATATATATATATATATATATATATATATATATATATATATATATATATATATATATGTATGTATGTACATATGTATGTACATATTGTATATATGTATTTATATATATATATATATATATGTGTGTGTATGTATATATTGTATATACAGTATGTATATATTGTATGTATGTATATATATATATATATCTATATTGTATATATATATATATATATATATATATATATATATGTATGTATGTATGTATATATGTGTATGTATGTATGTATATATGTGTATGTATATATATATATGTATGTATATATATATGTATATTATATATGAGTATATAATTGTTTTTTAACATTTTACTTAACAGGAAAACAAGGATATAATAATATTATATATATGTATATATATATATATTGGTAAAAGTGGATGCTGAACTGAGGACTCTTGTTTCTCTTTCCTGCCATATCGTCGATATCATTTACTGGCATTTCAAATTGTGCGATGACACTTGAGAGTTTCCACTGTAACTAATTTGTAAAGCTTTGACATATGATGCATTCAGGGACCACTGTTAGTTTCCCCATGTGCTCCATTCCTGCCATGCTGTCATACGTGCGACTGTACTCCAGATCCGTAATGGCCCCCGCAATGTTAATGTGTTTGGACAGATGGGCGAGGCGAGTGCTGATGTGCTTAACTACGCATTTTACAGCTAAACTATTAAAGAGTTGTGCTGTTTACACACCAACATTTGAATACCTGTCTTCAGGCCAGTTTAATTATCCAAACCCTTCTGTTATTTCTGCCGCTTTGTTGTCTCTCAGCTTTGCAGCAGGCATGAGATTTGTTTGCGACTTCATTACGATACGGCGCCACGGAGCGGTTCGCAAACTAAAAACATCCTCGGCTTGTATCTCCCTTTGCCCTGCCTCCCCCATAGATACTGTACACAAGCGTTTTCTTATAAAGTCATTTAAATTGAGCAAATTAAAAAAAAAAGGCCCCTGTGATGTTTGCACTTTGAAATCTGTGGAGGCTTTAGGCAAAGGGGAGGCGACACGTGCCCCGAGTGATTCATCCCGAGACGTTTGATTAGTTTGTAAGTACTTTTAGAGGGGTTTGCATTAGGAATGTGTTTTGTGAATTTCCCTCATATGTTCATCTTCAGCGTTCAAATAAAGCACTAATCAAAAGGAAGAAGGGAAGAGGGCATTCAGCCAGCAGAGCTGGAGTCTCAGGGCCTCAGTGAGCTGCTGGATATGGTATTGAGAGACTTTAGGAAGCAGTGGTTTTTAATTATCTGGACCACGTACAGGATGCCGTTTTGATTGTTTTAATGAGGCAGCTGGCCTATTGTCTCGCCTTAATTCCTCCATTGTTTTTAGAATATGTCATAGTTCTTTATTCTTTTATCAGGTGCTCTGCAGGAGGATTTAGACAATAGCCTTCATTCCAACTGCATTGGCTAGTGCACAAAGGCAAGCTCCTTGCCGACAGTGAGCAGGCAAACAAGTGCAAATCACAAGCTGCACTTTTCGCCGCCTTTTCTTCCACTTTCTTGACTTATGTTCCCTCCTTCCCGCTACCTCTTGACCTCGCCGCTCACGCCTCCTTTCACACGTAGCCGTGTGATGAAACAGGGTGTCAAGTGTCAATACGTCGTATAATGTTCATAATACATTTTGTTCCCTTTTTATTGACACCGATGGAACAGGTAGTGGCTTCAATGTCCAATATGTCTGAGATGGCCCGCCCACAGGGGCCGAGCAATGATGTCATGATTTGAAAATGATATTGTTTACATTTTAAAAACGTACTCATTATCCCTGACGGTGCAGTTTGTTTATTTTGGGGGTTTGCATCACTGCACAAACACTGCAGGCTGTCTTATTGGTATTGTATTAGGGCTGTCGAAGGATTAAAAAAAAACAAAAATCAGATTAATCACATTCTGGAATTTGGAATCATCATGATTAATCACAGGCTTGCATAATTAAAATTTGCGTAAGACAATACCCCAATATTTGGACACAAATGCAATTAGAGAATGTCATCCACGGACATTGTCATCCATTTACTTGAATGCATGTCTTTTATTTGCACAAAACTCTTAACGGTTTTTATTAGAGATTGGCCGATAAATGCTTTAAAAATGTAATATTGGAAATTATCGATATCGTTTTTTTTTTATTATCGGTATCAGTTTTTTTTAGTTTTTTTATTATTTTTTTATTAAATCAACATAAAAACACAAGATACACTTACAATTAGTGCACCAACCCAAAAAAACTCCCCCATTCACACAAAAGGGTTGTTTCTTTCTGTTATTAATATTCTGGTTCCTACATTATATATCAATATATATCAATACAGTCTGCAAGGGATACAGTCTGTAAGCACACATGATTGTGCGTGCTGCTGGTTCACTAATAGTACTAACCTTTACATTTAATTTTACTCATTTTCATTAATTAATAGTTTCTATGTAACTGTTATTATATTGTTTTACTTGTTTGTTTTTAATGTATTTATCTTATTTTATTTTATTAATTAAAAAAAAAAAAAAAGGACCTTATCTTCACCATACCTGGTTGTCCAAATTAGGCATAATAATGTGTTAATTCCACGACTGTATATGTCGGTATCGGTTGATATCGGTATCAGTAATTAAAGAGTTGGACAATATCGGAATATCTAATATCGGCAAAAAGCTATTATCAGACATCCCTAGTTTTTATGTAAAGTTCTTGTTGGCTGTATTTTAAAATGAAATTTGTCAGCAAGCACACCATTTTGGAGTCTCCTCCCTCATTTTTGTACTGACCGTATAGCGGTGAAGGTAAAAGAGCTTGTACAATTCAAATAAATTGCATGATTAATCTGTGTGTTCATGATTATTGTGGTACATTTTTGGGATTAATCACATAGATTAACTCGTTAATTTTGACAGCGCTTTATATACATGTGTGTATAAATGTGTATATGTATATATGAATATTTTACAATATATATGAGTGTGTGTGTGTGTATGTATATAGATGGATAAATAGATAGATAGTACTTTATTGATTCCTTCAGAAGTTGAAACATATATATATATATACATACAGTACAGTACAGGCAAAAAGTTTGGACCCACCTTCTCATTTCAATGTGTTTTCTTTAGTTTCATGACTATTTACCTTGTAGATTGTCACTGAAGGCATCACAATTATGACACCTGTGAAGTGAAAACCCTTTCTTGAAGCTCATCGAGAGAATGCCAAGAGTGTGCAAAACAGTAATCGGAGCAAAGGGTGGATATTTTGAAGAAACTAGAATATAAAACATGTTTTCAGTTATTTTGTTAAGTACATAACTCCACATGTGTTCATTTATAGTTTTGATGCCTTCAGTGACAATCTACAATGTAAATAGTCATGAAAATAAAGAAAACACATTGAATGAGAAGGTGTGTCCAAACTGTACTGTATGTTTATATATAGCAGTATATATTTGTATATACTCGTTTTACTGTTAAGTAGTTTATTTTTATATTTTTCTACATTGATCATATTTGCTTTATTTATGCAGTATGTTAATAAGAATTTGAAATAATCTCTAGTTTTAGTTTTTAGTACAGATCTTTTAAAACTGGCAGGTTGTAAATAATATAAAAAAATCCTGATATCAATCGATCAGATGATGTGAAAAAATGAATCGTGATATTTCTTGGGGGCCATATGGGCCAGTCCTCAGCTGAACTAACAAGTTAAAAAACAAAAAAACAAACTTGTAGGCATTAGATTGGCTACTTTCTGCTTTTCTCTCTCTCTCTCTCTCTGGCTGCCTGAATTTGTATTTTATTTCTACAAGGAACCATGCTGATGTGTGATGTGATTAGAGTTAGCAAAGAGACACCAATACAGTCCGACTGGTGGATTTAAACCATTTTGCATGTTTTGCAAGTGGGGGATGGGTAGTGTCAGACACTCGTAATTTTATTAAAACAACCTTATTGATGACGTTTCATAGCAAAATGTATAATACTTAGCATCATCATTAAAGGTATTTTCATGTATGATGTTGGTTTTCATAACTAACATGTTTACATAAAATATAAAGAAATGTGAAAAGATTACATATACACTGATTAGCATTAGCATTTTTACATGGTGATTACATTACCTTTTAAATTTTGTAATAAAAACTACAACTAAAATGCATTTTTCGATCAAATAGCTGTTGTGTATTAAGTACTATACTTACAGTATAAACACTTTGTAGGCTCAACAAAAGACAAGACTGGCACCTTGAACTTAATGGCAAAGACTACTTCCTGGATGAGTCAACACACCTATACACTACTGCCATCTAACGTCTTGGAATTGCAACTGCATGCAAAATCTACAACATAATACTTGCAAATGAGACTCAGAAGTGTGAGAGTACACGATATTACACCCGGACACCGCAGTTATCATAAACTGTTAAAAGTGACATAAAAAATATTTTTGATTTTATTATTAAACAAATTAACACATGAACACACACAAAAGTACTGCAAATTGGTATCGTTAAGTGCAAATGTGATATACTGTATTTTTCGGACTATAGGTCGCAGTTTTTTTCATAGTTTTCAGGAGCGACTTATGTGTGAAATTATCAGAGGTGGGGAGTAACGCGCTACATTTACTCCGTTACATCTACTTGAGTAACTTTTGGGATAAATTGTACTTCTAAGAGTAGTTTTAATGCAACATACTTTTACTTGAGTATATTTATAGAGAAGAAACGCTACTTTTACTCCGCTACTTTTATCTACATTCAGCTCGCTACTCGCTACTATTTTTTATCGATCTGTTAATGCACGCTTTGTTTGTTTTGGTCTGTCAGACAGACCTTCATAGTGCCTGCGTTTCAACAAATACAGTCACTGGTGACGTTCACTCCGTTCCACCAATCAGATGCAGTCACTGGTGACGTTAGACCAATCAAACAGAGCCAGGCGGTCACATGACCTGACTTAAACAAGTTGAAAAACTTATTGGGGTGTTACCATTTAGTGGTCAATTGTACGGAATATGTACTGTACTGTGCAATCTACTAATAAAAGTTTCAATCAATCAATCAAAAGTGTGAAGGAAAAAATACCCTTTTATTTCAACCGTACATCCCGTCAAAAGCCTAAAGACTGACTGCACAGTTCCTGTCTTCACAATAAAAGTGCCGCTCCATCGCGCCTGCACTTTCAAAATAAGAGTCTCCGAAAGCCAGCGCAAACAAGCTAGCAAGCTACGGAGTTTGCCGCCAATGTATTTCTTGTAAAGTGTATAAAAACGAATATGGAAGGTGGACAAATAAGATGCCAAAAATCAACCACTTTCATGTGGTATTAGACAGAAAGGAGGAACTTTTTTCTCCTCCATTTGAAAACGTGGACGCTATCAGCACTACTGTCTGATTACAATCAATGCAAGTCATCAGAATCAGGTAATACACCAACTTATATTCTTGTCTTCATGAAAGAAAGGAATCTATATGTGTTAAACATGCATGTATATTCATTAAAACATCTTTAACATGTAAACAAAAACGGCAAAATAAATAAATATAAATTATATACTATATATATATATATATATATATATATATATATAGGTGGCGACTTGTCCAGGGTGTACCCCGCCTTCCGCCCGATTGTAGCTGAGATAGGCTCCAGCGCCCCCCGCGACCCCAAAGGGAATAAGCGGTAGAAAATGGATGGATGGATATATATATATAAATGTGTGTGTATATATATATATATATATATATATATATATATATATATATATGATATGTATATATATATATATATATGATATGTGTGTGTATGTTACTCATCAGTTACTCAGTACTTGAGTAGTTTTTTTACAACATACTTTTTACTTTTACTCAAGTAAATATTTGGGTGACTACTCCTTACTTTTACTTGAGTAATAAATCTCTAAAGTAACAGTACTCTTACTTGAGTACAATTTCTGGCTACTCTACCCACCTCTGGAAATTATTAACACATTACCGTAAAATAACAAATAATATTATTTATCTCATTCACGTAAGAGACTAGACGTATAAGATTTCATGGGATTTAGCGATTAGGAGTGACAGATTGTTTGGTAAACGTATAGCATGTTCTATATGGAATGACTCTTACCATAATATGTTACGTTAACATACCAGGCACGTTCTCAGTTGGTTATTCATGCCTCATATAACGTACACTTATTGAGCCTGTTGTTCACTATTCTTTATTTATTTTAAATTGCCTTTCAAATGTCTATTCTTGGGTTTTATCAAATAAATTTCCCCCCCAAAAAATGCGACTTATACTCCAGTGCGACTTATATATGTTTTTTTCCTTCTTTATTATGCATTTTCGGCCGGTGCGACTTATACTCAGAAAAATACGGTACGTCTCCCTAATTAGTCTTAAAAGCAGAATGTTTTTATCTCGCTATTGTACCCAATACAATTATTTTCAATGTTGTTGGCAGTCCGTGTGAATTCAGTATTTTTGTGTGCAAGGGTTTTACTACTTTCTGGGGTCTGTCAGTCATGTGACCTTATAATCATCATGTGTTCACCCCCTTTTGGTGCCCTCAATGTGTGACATAACCACCACAAATAACACATTTCAACGACACAAAGCATATTATTGAAGCCAAACTGCGAGGTAGCTGCGGTTATTATGTGATGACACTATAAGAATTATTAATAAGCACAACAAACATTTCCTTCTACAAATGGACTGAAAGTAACAGAATGCTGCCTCGGTGTTTTCTTCAGCTCAGGGGCAAAATGGTACATCCAGTCCTGGTTCACTCGCAGCACACAACAGATGGATGTGTGGCATCCTTGGCTGCAGAGATGCAAGCTGACTGAATATTTTGCTGTAAAACATTCATCCGCACTCGCATAATCTTCCTCCTTTCTGAGGACAGCCGACAACCTCTTTGATTGCAATTGATCCAAAAACACTGATTTATTTCCGGCCATGCTTCTTTATTATTCTCTTTGTACGCTACCAGCGTGTGGCGAGCAAAGAGGTGAGAAAGTTTTGTGTCTGCGATGTATATTCCCCGCCATTGTCAGCCGCCGTTTGTATCTACCTTGATGGTAACTCGGGCCGACAGTGGAGAGGAGTTTTGTTATTTTAATTAGGAGATAAAAATTCAAAGGGCCTCTCCAGGCAGTGTGCGGTATGACAGAATCAAGACGATGAAGTGGAGCGGCCTGAAGTGTGTGTCTCGTCACAGTCGATTGGCCGACAGATAGGCTCTTTAAAGGGGTGACACGCACACACACACACACACACACACACACACACACTCAAGAGAGGTAGCATATTTTAATATCATTTCCCTCCTTTGACGGTTGTGATGGTCTAATTTTCAGCACTTCACCAGCAGATAGGAAGCATTTTAGTGAAAGCGCCGATAGTGAAACATTCAATTTTGAATCCAAATATTAATGTTCCAAATGTTATAACTCATAGATTTTAATGCCGTAGACCAGGAGTGTCCAAACTGTTTGACTTGGGGGCCGCATTAGGCTAAATACACACATATATACATATATTTATACATATAGACTAGAGATGCGCGGATAGGCAATTATTTCATCCGCAACCGCATCACAAAAGTCGTCATCCACCCACCATACACCCGAACTAACATTTTATCAAATCCACACCCGCCCGCCACCCGCCCGTTGTTATATATCTAATATAGACGATGCAAGGCATTAGTGAGGTTAGAAAGCTTTTGCCTGTTAAAGCAAGGAGACTGATCCAATGGAGCAGAGACATTCAATGCGTGCCACGCATTAATATCTCTTGGCCACGCATTAGTGGCTAAGAGATATTAATGCGTGATAATATTATTTATCATTATTATAGTATTATTGTCATTTCCATTAAGAAAGTGTTGACTATTGTTGCCAATGCACTCAGATCAGGAGTGCGTTCCTCACACTTTGTGTGCGCAGTTGCAGCAAGCAGAACGATGCTTTTAAGAAGTAAAAAAAATGTTTTAGAAAGACTAGGCCTATATTTTCGTTAGGTAAAAAAAAATGTTCTGAATTTATTTCAATGAATATTAACTTGTTAACGTTATAATGCTCAAATAGGGACGAGGGCGGGGTGCACAGTGAAACAGTGAACAATTTCGCGACAAAGATGAACCTTTATTGATTGATCTGCAGCCATGACAAAATATCAGACAATCTCCATTGTCAACGACAGGCAGGAAAATAAAGATAAACACATAGCCTATGTTGTAGGCATAGGCATAGGCTCATACGTTTTTAAGTTGAAATAAAAAAATAAATAAAAAATGTGCCTCATAAGCCTTAGGCTGTCAATCACGCGCACAAACTTAAATTATACAATAACATATGTATGTCATCCCTATTTAAACAAAAATAAATTAAATAAATAATAATAATAAATTACCTGCAACTTATTGGCCAAGGCAAATAGCTGGTCTTTTTTTTCCTTGGTCTTTAGTATTCCCTTTTTTAGTTTGTCGCGTACCACGTTTGCTGCCGGCGTTGCCATCTCTTTTTTTTTTTTCTGTTGTGTTGTGTTGTGGTGTGCTGCAGTGCCTGATGAATAATTGCTTGTTTCAAAGAGTGCTGCTCGTTTTTCGTATGTGGGTAACAACATTTAACTATGTATATATATTTCCGAATTGGTTCAACCGCCACAAACCCGAATCTATTTAAAATCTTTTTTTTTTTGTCATGTCACCCGCCCGACCCGCGGATTATCCGCGGACTCCGCGGTTGTGTCCGCAAACCGCGCATCTCTAATATATACACACATACATATATACAATTTTTGTATACACATGTGTATATATACTAGGGCTGCAACAACTAATCGATTAAAATCGATTATAAAAATAGTTGGCAATTAATTTAGTCATCGATTCGTAGGATCTATGCTATGCGCATGCGCAGAGGCTAGGTTTTTTTTGTTTTTGTTTTTTAACCTTTATTTATAAACTGCAACATTTACAAACAGCTGAGAAACAATAATCAAAATAATAGGGGTGTAACGGTACGTGTATTTGTATCGAACCGTTTTGGTACGGGGGTTTCGTTTCGGTGCGGAAGTGTACCGAACGAGTTTCCACACGGACATATTAAGTAGCGTACTGCACGTTGTGTAAACAATACTCAAAATGCCGGACATTTGAAGCATTTATGAAACTCCGCCCTGACAGCTCCGCAAAAGAGGACATGTCCGGTGAAAAGAGGACGTACGGTCAGTCTATCCTAGCCCGTTAGCTGCTAGCATGCTAGCAAAAGAGGAATAGCGGCGATCGGTTTCACCGGACCGGGCTAGGTCCTGACCATACATCCTCGTTTCAATCAATCAATCAATCAATGTTTATTTGTATAGCCCTAAATCACAAGTGTCTCAAAGGGCTGCACAAGCCACAACGACATCCTCGGTACAAAGCCCACATAAGGGCAAGGAAAAACTCACCCCAGTGGGACGTCGATGTGAATGACTATGAGAAACCTTGGAGAGGACCGCATATGGGGAGACCGAATGCAATGGATGTCGAGTGGGTCTGACATAATATTGTGAGAGTCCAGTCCATAGTGGATCCAACATAATAGTAAGAGTCCAGTCCATAGTGGGGCCAGCAGGACACCATCCCGAGCGGAGACGGGTCAGCAGCGCAGAGATGTTCCCAGCCGATGCACAGGCGAGCGGTCCACCCCAGGTCCCGACTCTGGACAGCCAGCACTTCATCCATGGCCACCGGACCAAACCCCAGTTCCACCGTGCTGCCCTATTAACAAGTATATTTAATATTTTTGGCTCTGTAACATTAGACACAGTTTGAACAGTAACACTGTGTTTGAATATTTAATTGAGTGATTCTTTGGCGTACCACTAGTGGCACGTGTACCACGGTTTGTGAATGACTGATCTTAGTGTGTGTACATATGCATACCTGCCAACTTTTGAAATCAGAAAAACCTAGTAGCCAGGGTCCAGGGGCCGCAGGCCCCGGTAGGTCCAGGACAAAGTCCTGGTGGGGGGTTCAGGCTTCGCCCCCCGACGCAAAATGATTATTAGCATTCAGACAGGTTAAAATGTTGCTAAAACCATCACTTTTCTATCAGTCACAGTGACTTTTCAAAACAAAAATATTACAGCAAAAATCATATGGGTTGATTGACATGTTTATTCTGTAAGCTAACTTCAATAGTTTGAATCTATTTTGACAGTTAATGCCAGTTATCCTGTCAACCTTTCACAAGACTTCAATTTGTTAATTGAAAGTATAAACAGTATAAACACTTTTTACAGTAAACAAATGGTAAAACAGTACTAAACATTTCCATTAAAAAAAAAATTGGTGTCATTATTAACTTTCTGTCCAAGCTTGTATAATCTACTGCCTTGTTCAATTGTAAAAAATATTCTGTGCCTAAAATTCACATTTCTATCACAATTATCATACTGTAAACATGGTAAGCTAACTTCATTCATATTAATAGTCCTGTCAATAGCATGGAATTACAATTCAAATGTAGTTTTTTTGTAAGCCTTTCAAAAGAATTCAAAATATGAAAAATTAATGCAAATTAATTTAAGCCATCAGACACTTGAAAAGTGGCACATCACATCTCTAATGTAATCATTTTAACTTTTCAACAGAAATAGCACTGCAAAAATATTAAGGACATACTTCTGTATTTTGGTAGTTATGCTGTCAACATTTAACAAGATTTCTTCAACTTGGACTTGAAAGCATAAATAGTATAAACACTTTTAACAGTATAACAGTACTAAACAATTCCAATAGATAACATTGGTGTCATTACCTTTTTGTGGCTAAAATCCGAAAAACGTTGAAAGTTTTCCACTTGCATCGCTAGCAACGGCATTAGACTTGTGTTTTTTTTGTCCCAACGTGGTCTTTTACATCGCTAATTCCTCCGTGTCCGATCGAAAAATCTTGTCTGCACAAGGTGCAATTCGCGTAGTTTTCACCCTTTTTGGAACGGATAATTATTCCCGGATAGGCTTTTGAATATTCTTCACGGAATGACTGCAGTTTTCTTTTCGGTTTAAGACTCGTTTGCGATTTTTCTCCGGCTGATTCCATGATCGTTCGCTCGTTTGGAAACAATGGCAACAGGTGCCTCGTGCTTGGCAGCGGTGCTATAAATAGCCTCGCGCATTTAAAAAAAATTTTTTTTTTAAATTAATGAAAAAACGTATTTTTTATCACTGCAACCGTAACCCGGAATAGGTTGATGAAAACCGTACTAATTACGGGAAAACCGGAGTAGTTGGCAGGTATGCATATGTGGCTTCTCCTCAGCACTGTCTTTATTCCACATCATCCTGGGCTCAAAGCACACGTCCTCTCTCAGCCTGACACGGCGACGCCATGTTTGCACGTCTTTCAAAGCCAACAGCGCGCCTTAATTAATTGTCCAGCTTTCCCCGGAAACAATGTCCTAATTCTGCCGTTTAGCGGCAGCATATCATAGTTTGTTGTTATCTCTGCGGCCAGATTTCTGTAAATAGTCCTATTAAAAACTTTAATCTCTTCAATGGAAAATGAAGTGCAGCTGAAAAAGCTGTCATGTGCTGAGATAAATATTATCTTAGCTAAAGCCTCCGCTCTCCTCCTCTACCTCCCCTCGTTCAACCCCCTCCCCTCCCCAGTCCTGACTTAATGATCATGTTCAGAAGATGTTAAAAGGAACGTTTAATCCTAAACGCCAAAACACAACAATCTAATAATACGCAGGTCCTGTTTGTGCAACTAAAAACAGCCATGTTGCTCACAGGCTCCTTAATAAACATATTGTGGCCTCTAATTAAATACACACGTTTTCTCCATTTTTGTTGTTTGCTTGTTTGTTTTATTCCCACTAAAAAGCAGCATTTATTAGTGTCGTTATACTAGGTGAAAAAGGTGATCAAAATAGTTGAAATTGAAAGAGATACTGATCTCTCCAGTGAGTTCTAAGTGACGTTTCACAGACTGAGTGACACTTTTTTGTTGTCTTCTTTCAACTTCACATCTAATAATAAGTACATACAGAACTACTCGAAATCTTAAGCAACATTATTTACTTTTTTTACAAGATTCTAACGATGAAAATGACTCATTTGAGTACAAGGACTAAAAGTAACGGGTGAGTTTTAGCATATGGTTGGCATAATACATGAAATATAGACACTTGTCATGTTGACTGTAAGCATGTGCAGAAAAATAAGAGTGAACTTACTTTTGCAGAGGATAATAATCTAGCAACTTCCTGTGGATCATGTGACTTGTGGATTATCCCATATTTTCAAAGGGGTTACAATGGATGAAGGTAACAGGACTG